>NW_027187376.1:2485731-2501565 GCF_028583685.1 Petaurus breviceps papuanus
TCTCTCTCTCTCTCTCTCTCTCTCTCTCTCTCTCTCTCTCTCTCTCTCTCTCTCTCTCTCTGTCTCTCTCTCTCTCTCTCTCTCTCTCTCTCTGTCTCTGTCTCTCTCTCCCTCTGTGTGTGTCCCTTTTGTCTCTCTCTGTCTGTCTCTGTGTGTATGACTCTGTTTATGTGTGTCTGTGTGTCTCTATCTCTGTCTGTCTCTCTGTCTCTCTTTCTCTCTGTTTCTCTGTGTGTCACTCTCTGTCTTTCCTTCTCTCTGTCTCTGTCTCTCCCCTGCCCCCACCCACCCCATTCAAGCTGAGAAACCTCCAGCAGCACAGAAACCTAGAAATGTTGTACTGCAAGGGAACTTTGAGAGGTCATCCTCTCTACCCCTGATCTCAGTAAGCTATTATCAATCCACCCCTAGCAGATGAAGACTTGGGCTGGCAGAGCTGAGTGCGTTTCTGGGCACTGAAATAGCAAACAGGCCCTGGAGGCAGCCAGCATCAGGAATTGAGGAAGGGAGTTCCAGATGGAAGCTGCAGAGTGTGAAAATGCTTGATTATGGGCCAGCACTGGTTGGGGAGGGGGGGGAGGGGATAGGAGGGGGTGGGAGGGAAAGGCAGGAGCATAAAATGAATTGAAAGGTCCCAACTCAGCAGAAGAGACAGTAGGAAAAGCCAAGAGCTACTTCAGAGAAATCCAAAAAAAATCCTCATGTATTTAGCTTCCCTTGGATGAGACTTTTTTTATGGAACTATAGGATCTCCTCTCCAAACACTAAAAAGAATTTAGCCTAACAACCAAGTGGATGAAGGATACCCATTTTCCAGACAATGACACTATAGGTGGATGGAGAGCTGGCTCACCAGCACATTTACTTTGAACAACTCAAATGGTCAACGAAAGCTCTGCATTAACCAGAAAGAAGAGAGGTGGCTGGATCGTGTCTGGGAAGCAAGCAGCATTTTCAATAACCCCAAGTTTCTCCCTGTAACAAAGATCCATCTTTTTCTGGATATCCTTCCAGTCATACTCCAGGGCTGAGGATCATAGAATAAAATCGTCTCTTAAGGACTGAGATTATGAGTTGAGAGGCATAAGTGGCTGGAAAGAAGCTACATCACATTACCAGCCTTAGCCTGATCACAAGATAAGAAAGTATGGATAGTTTCCCATCAGTACATTGAAAGAACAGCACAAGTCTGTCTTTCTACTAGTATTTATTAAATAACTAGTAAGTACCAGGTACTGGGCTATATACTGGGAATAAAAGAAAGGCCAACAACAACAAACAGTCCCTGACTTTGAGGTAAATGGACTCCCCCAGCAGACAAGAGAAGCCCCCCCAAATTATCAGAGTCTTATGCCTTGCTTCATGACTGACAGCTGGCAGGACTGAGAAGACCCAGTACCACACCTTGTTACGTGATTCCTATGATCTGAAGGGTCTGTAAGGAGGACCATTCATTTAAGATCCCCACACACAGTTTTGATCATCCATTCCTTGCTTCACCTCCCTTGAAAGATGCAATTCTCACACTCTGATCTACATATACACCAAATAAGGTTATGAGATCTGAATTCCTAACCAGTCTAACCTGCATAAACTGCTAGCTTAAGGAACTCTAAATCAATTTAAAATTATGGAAATGGCTTTATCCTAAAAAAAAGAGATGGAAGGTAGAAATCTGGAAGTACCGCTAGTTAGTGAGAAATTTGAGGGAGAGGCTATGGGATCTGGGTTCTAGTCTTGGAGTTGGTTCTTTGTGATCTTGGGTTAAGCAATTAATCCCCCTTGGCCTCAGTGGACCTATCTGTGATAGGAGAAGAATATTAGCCACCATCCCCCTAATGGAGGTGTCAGGACATAAAGTGTTTTTGTAGCTACAAGGTTATGGTTGAGATATTAAAGATATTGAAAGGAAAGTCTATAGAGATTATATGAGGATAACTAACCTAAAAGGTCAAGGGAACCAGAAATCCTCATCTTCCGCCAATATGGGGGAGTAGCCTGAGTTAAATAGGACCAGGATCACCTGTAAGTATTCCATTTCTTTATTTTTACTTCCTTTTTGGGCAGACATGTGGAATATTTGTGTATATGTCGGAGATTTGGGGAGGGGGAACCATTTGGTTTGAAATAAAATAATCTGTGGCAACCAGGTGATACAGTGGATAGAATACCACCCCTAGAGTCAGGAGAACCCAAATTCAAATGTGACCTCAGAATCTTACTAGCTGTGTGACCCTGGGCAAGTCACTTATCATTGCCTCCCAAAGAGAGAGAGAGAGAGAGAGAGAGAGAGAGAGAGAGAGAGAGAGAGAGAGAGAGAGAGAGAGAGAGAAGAGAAGAGAAGAGAAGAGAAGAGAAGAGAAGAGAAGAGAAGAGAAGAGAAGAGAAGAGAAGAGAAGAGAAGAGAAGAGAAGAGAAGAGAAGAAAAGAAGAGAAGAGAAGAGAAGAGAAAAAAGAAAAGAAAAGAAAGAAACTGAAGGATCTAGATTCAAATTACAGCCCTGTTACATATGACCTATATGACCATGGATAAGTCACTTGCGCTCTCTAGGTCTCAGCTCCTTATCAGTAAAATGAAGGGGCTGGACCATCTGGGCTCTTGGGTCCCTTCTAACTCTAAATCTAACATTCTATTACATCTACCAACCATAGCCCATGTATGTATATTTTAAATTAATTCATCTTTGCTAACAGTGACTGAGAATTTTATTTTCCCCTGGTGCTCTTTATCACCTTCCTTCCTTCCATTCCAGGAACAGTTTTGTGCTCCCTAGTAAGCTAAGCATCCATCTGAAACCATGGAGAAAACATTTGTCTACTTAATAAGTCAGGAGAAACAAACCGGAAAAGTGAATTACTTAAAATTTTTCTCCAACTCCTCTTAATTCCAGTGCCTCCCCTCTTAATTATTTCCTATTCATCCCATATATAGCTTGCTTTGCACATGTGTGTTTGAATGTTGCCTCCTCCTTCCCATTAGATTGTAAGCTTCCTGAGGGCAGGAACTGTCTTTTGCCTCTTTTTGCATTTCCAGCACTTAGCACAATACCTGGTACATAGTAGATACCTAATAAATGTTTATTGAATTAGGGTCAGGCACCAAATCCAGCATAAAAATCACATGGGGGTTCTGGGGGTTGGAATGCCCAAGCTATTTACTCAAAGATTCTAGATTCACTCTCACCAGACTTCGTGTATAATCTTGTGTATAACCTTGTGCTCATGTCAAATGCGCAAAAGCTCTCCACTCCAACGTCTTTATCCTTTTCTCTTCCCCAGCCCACCCCCTCTTCCCCATATCAATGTTCTCAGAAGCTTCGGAGGTTAGTGGAGATAGCTAATCAGCATTAAAATAGTACTTTAATGCTTACAATATAGTTACAAATATTCTTTCATATTTTTCCATAGCAACCCTGAGAGATGGGTGCTATTATTATGCTAATCTATCAGATCAGAAAACTGAGGCTGAGAAAGGTTCAGTGATTTGCCCAGAGTCACACAGCCATTAAGTGTCTGTTCAGTCGTGTCCGACTCTTCGGGACCCCATTTGGGGTTTTCTTGGCAAAGACGCTAGTTTGTCATTTCTTTTTCCAGCTCATTTTACAAATGAGAAACTGAGGCAAACAGGGTTAAGTGACTTGACCAGGGTTAGACTAGTAAGTGTTTGAAGCCAGATTTGAACTCATGATGATGAGTCTTCCTGATTCCAAGACCAGTGCTCTATCCACTGAACCCCCTAACTGCTTGTGAGTATATTGTGGCTAAATTCAAACTCAGGTCTTCCTGAGTCCAAGTCCAATACTCTATCTAATATACCACCTACCTACCTCTTACGTCTTACATGTCCCATACTAGAAAATACTCTTTTGTAAGCTGGACCTCAAAGGCAGTGCAAATCTCATGTATTATAAAGTTGGGTTGTTGGTTTTTTTTTTTATCTTTGCTTGAGAAAGCTTCCCTGTACAGCATATTTCACTCTAAAGAAATGAATTTCCTTTCCTTCCATTTTTTTTTCCTTCTAGGTCATGGGAGGTCTTGAGTTGCAAAGATTCCCTCTGCAGAGAAAGCTGGAACAATGTATTTGGAAATATTTAAAGATCTAGATTGGCATTAGAGTGGAAGCAACAAATATATTTAGCCACCCATGGCATGCCAAGGCCTTATCGAGACAGAAATAGACACTGTAGGAGGAATTTCAATTGAATATTTTCTAAGCAGTTGTTTTGGGGTTTTTGTCTGCACTCTGGCATGGAGGTGGGGTGAAGCAGGGGAAGGTAGAAAACCATGAGGATTCTGAGCCAGGGTATCAAGCCAACCCAGAGCCCTACTGCATGGAAATGAAACACTCAAGAAGAATGACCAAGGGAGGGTGGGATGGAGGACCCCCATGGCCTAGTAGTGAAAGGAATGGTATCCTTGTCTTCTCTTACTCCTCAGAGGCAAATTTTGTGTTTCCTTTTCACCTGGTTTGCCTCTTCTCACCTCCACACTAAGCTGCCTCAAATGTCTCAAAAGCCCTGTCTACAATGCTTACCCATCAGTCTCATTTCCATCAACTGAACAACTTGTGTGTAAAAACTCTGCTCCACCAAATCTTCTCAGATTGATGGGAGGAAAGGTGATAGCTTACTTCGGTCCTATCCTTTCTGGGTATGGAATTCTCATGCTTTTTCTTTCCCAGTCTACAGCCCTAGGATAAGCTTATTACTTGATCAAGTACAGCAGAAATGCTTAACACCCAGGAAGTGGGACCTATTCAGTACAAGGAATGGGGCCAAGGTAGGTAGACCATACAGGGAAGAATGAGAATAGAGGAAGACACTGGAAAGGATGCTCTCATTTGGGAACTTTAGGGATGACTCATATGTGAGGTTCATGATTTTAGCAAGTCACTTGAGCTCTGTTTGCCTTAGTTTACTCACATGTAAAATGGACATAATAATAGTACCTACCTCCCTTAGTTGTTGTGAAGATAAAATCATATTTGCAAAGCACTTAACAGAGTGCCTGGCACATAGTAAGCACTATATAAATGATGATGATGATGATGATGATGATGATGACAATGATGAGGGCATATTAACTGTACATGATGATCCTGTTTTGAGCAGAGGGAGAGGTGTCCAGTTATCTGGGGATTCTGTAGAAATACTAGATCAAGCACTAAATTGCACCATCCTATCAGTTTTTGATTGATAGAGAGTGAACCTGGGACTGTGGAACACATCGGTGAACATGGGTCAGAGGACCCACGTGAGCATTTCAGCAGGGTGTTCCAGAACGAGAGCAGTCGTTCTAATATAGTCATAAAAATCTGGATTGTTAAGAGAATGATGGCCAAACTGGACCTGAGGAATTACCGTTAGAGGAACAGATTCATAATGAAGTCTACTATGAGGCTGGGTAGCTTTCTTTTAATTCATACTTGCGATTATCTTACCCTGAGCTACAACTAAATTTTCCCTTGGAAATAATAGCCTAGAAAATGTCACTCTTTTGGTCTGGTTTATATGGTAAGAAGAGGAGAAAGGAGTTGATCTCCAAATCAAGCATCTAGTTACAGTGGTAGTGCTAGAAGAGAAGAGAATTATTGACCAGCTGCAATTGACCCCTAAAGCCACAGAGCCAAAGAGACTCAGGAACCAAGGAAATTCAGGAAGTCACAGGGCCTCCAGCTGGGATTGATCAATCAGGGAGGTTAAGAAAGTGATGAAAGGTGAAAGCCCCGAGAACAAATGCAAAGATATCCTGGGTTTGAGGTCTGGATTGACTCCAAGGAGGATCTGGTGCCTAGAAAAGCTGACCTTGGCTCAACATGGCCTAAGGCCCTGGGCTGGAAGGTAATAAGCAGCATTAGAACTATATAGAAAAAAATATACGTTTGCGTGTAAGTGTATCTAACAATGCATGCCTATGTCATGCATCTGTACATAAGAGTGTATTTCCAACCTTTGGTCATAAGCATAGTATTGGTAAGGAGTTCTTCTAGACCAGATCAGGGACCCATCTTGGACTCAAGTGGATTCAACACCACTATTCATCAAAATATACATTCTCAAGACTGAAGAGCAGTCAAAACTCTATCCTCATCTTTCTGCTTAAAATTATTTATTGGGGTGGCTAGGTGGTGCAGTGAATAGAGCACTAGCCCTGGAGTCAGGAGGACCTGAGTTCAAATCCAACCTCAGATGCTTAACACACACATACACACACACACACACACATACACACACAAAACTAGCTGTGTGACCTTGGGCAAGTCACTTAACCCCAATTACCCTACCTTCCCCCTCCAAAAAAAAAACGTATTTATCACTGGGGTCTAAGTATGTCTTATACTATGGTCCCACATCAGTCAATGTTTGTTTTATGCGTGAACTTCTAGAGAGTAGAAAGCCTGGTTATCTGAATCTCTTTATATCATACCCAATAAAACTGCAAACACATCAGTTCATGGGATTGTACTGTAGGTAGATAGAAGGAACCATCCGGTTCAAATTTCTTATTTTACAGACAAGGAAGTTAAGACCCAGAGAGACTAAAATGATTTGCCCAATGTCCCATGGAGAGCAAAATTTAAACCCAGGTCCTTAAATGCTAAATTTGTTGGTCAGTTGTTTTTCAGTCATGTCCGACTCATTCTTCATGACCTTTTAGAGGTTTTCTTGGCAAGTTTTCCAGTTCCTTCTCCAGCTCATTTTACAAATAAGAAAACTGAGGTAAATAGGGTTAAATGACTTGTTCAGGGTCACACATCAGATACGTGTCTGTGGTCAGATTTGAATTCAAGAAGATGAGTCTTCCTGACTCCAGACCCAGAACTCTATTTCACTGAGCCTCCTAACTGCCCTGGACTCTAACTCCAGCCCCCTTAATAGAACCTTCTTGGTAATTAGAATGAAAATGAATATATGAAAATTTAGAGAAATCCTTGCAGAGAGGTCCCAAAAGCATCCCTACCTGGAATCAAATCTTTCTTTCTTATCTCAGTATCTGAGCCATGACATAATTTAAGGAAGAATAAAGAGCCTGGAGGAAAGGTGGGAACCAAGAATGGAGAGGGAGAAACAGAAGCTCCAGTTTGATCCAAACCTGGTCATCTTTTTTCTTTTAGACTCAACCCAATTTTTAAAATCTGATGCTTGCTCTTTTCACATCTGTTCTTAGTAATCCATTTTTCATTAATTCTGAAGAGCCCTTTTTTTTCTCAAACCATTCAATTTCAGATGTTATTCTGTATCTCAACAGCCTTATCTCATCTCCAACCTGCTCATTCAAAATGTCCCCCTTCTCAGAAATCTTCCCCAGTGACCCAGAAAGGTCATGTAAGCCAACAAAATGTAAAAGGGGGAAATGGGAAAGAGAAAAATGTACCTTTCCATTTGTAGGGATCAATCTGCTACTGAAGTATTATGTTATATATGCAATGCAAGACAAGTGTGGGTGTATGTGTTATGCATATATGGGGGTGATATACTCTCTTGAAGCTGTTTCTTCCCTTCTCTTCCATGACACCATACTTCCCCACCTCTTCCATGGCTTCTCCTCTAGCTATTTTACTTTTATATTCACTTTACTATATTTCCTTTTCTTTTTTTTTGCAGTTTTTAAAAATTAATTTGTTTCCTTTTAGTTTACAGGATTCAATTCCACTATATTTCCTTTTCTTGCCTCAGTCTCCCAATTGTGAACATTCTCCAAGGTAGACTCTGGTGCTCTGTTTTCTCTCCACACCCTCTCCTTCAGACTCTTCCATTCCCAACACTTCCACATCATCTCTAGGCAGATAATTCCAATATGTGTGAAAGGTTGGATTGGGTGACCTCTGAGGTCTCTCCAGCACTGGTTCTGTGATCCTGTAAGTCTATGATCCAAAGGACCATTCATTCTTCCATTTGCTTCTGCCTATTGAATATCACTTCCCTAAGGTTCCACTCTCAATTCAAACTCAACATCTCTGAAACAAAATTTGTTATCTTCCCATCTTCCCCCCAAAGTGGTTATCTCTCCTGACTTCCTTACTTGTGCTGATGGCACCTATCACTCACACTTAAAAATCTTTGAGTTCTTTTTCAGGAAAAAAAAAGTCCTTTAAAAATCTGAGACTCTCTCCTCTCTGCCCGACCCTACCCAACTAATCAGTTGCCAAAATTCTTGACAACTGTCCATTTTCAACGTCTCTCTAAAACTTTGCTTAGAAGTAACTTGGGTCCTATCTGGCCTCAAACATTTAACATTTACTAGCCGTTTGATCTTGGG
Source organism: Petaurus breviceps papuanus (assembly GCF_028583685.1). Lineage (NCBI taxonomy): Eukaryota > Metazoa > Chordata > Mammalia > Diprotodontia > Petauridae > Petaurus > Petaurus breviceps. The sequence goes on from NW_027187376.1 coordinate 2,493,991, forward strand.
CAAGTCACTTAACCCCAAATGCCCTGCTTTGCCCCCTCCAAAAAAAAGCAAAAAAAAAAAAAGAAGCAGGTAGGGGGTACAGTGGGTAGAGTGCTAGACCTGGAATCAGGAAGACCTAACTTCAAATTAGACCTTAGAAATTTAACTCTGTAACTCCAGGGAAGGTAGCTTAACCTCTCTCTGCCTCAATCTCCTCATCTGTAAAATGGGAACAGTAATAGCTCCCAGGGTTGTTGTGAGGCTCTACTGAGACAATATTTGTAAAGCACTTCATGCAGTGACTGGCACATAGTAGGAGCTTAATAGAAGTAGATGCTTCTTTTCTTTCTACTATCACAATTATGGTCCTAATTTCAACAGCAGCTGTTCATTGAATCCCTTATTTCTTGTCTGGACTACTACAAGTGCCTGATTTCTCTGCTTTTCCCTCTCTGGTCCACACTCAAAGCCAGATTTTGCCTTCTACAACCCTGCTTTCATCATTTCCTTCCCCTTTCTAAAAACCTTCAAAGGCTTCCCCAGCGCCTACAGGGAAAGTCCGCACTCCTTCAGTTGGCACCCAAGGCCCTCGATTCTGACCCCAAAGTACTTCTTTATTTCCTGCTGCCTGTCTTCTCCATTCAGATTGTTCCACCAAGTTGGCCTCTAAACAGGCTTTGTTTTTTCCCACCACTATTCATGCTTTTGCTCACCCCTTTCTCCCAGTCTGCAATGCTCTCTTACTCCCTTGATTTCTACCCAAACCATCCCCATCCTTCTAAGATTGATTCAAGTCTTTCCACCTCTGTGAAGTCTTTCCTGCCCACCGTGGTCTGTCCCTCCTCTAATCTAATATCAATAGTGTATATCTGATACATATTCGTGTCCCGCCATTTGGCAAATAATCTTGTTATTTCTTATTCTGTTGGTTTGAAGAGTTTTGTCATTTAACTTTTCTTATACCTATCTCCCAAATGGGGAATCTATCTGATTCTTCTTTGAGTCCCATCCCTGATCTTCCTCCACACACAGCCTTACAGCCCCATAACCCAGTACAAAACCTCACTAGTAGTAACTGTCCAACAAACATATTGCTGGTGATACCCTCATGAGAAAAGCACTCCACCACTTAAGATCCCTCTACACTGCCTAGCTTCTGAAGTCTCTCCCAGTGTGCCCCATGACGCCCAGTAATTTATAGTTCTAAAATGGAGCTACTGTCCACAACCAACAATGTCTACTTCTGACATAAGCTGTCATCTGGACAGTGGGACATCTTACCTTCCCTACTCATGGGCAGGACTCCTTGGGCCCTAGACCTGGTGCTTTTCTGTGAGTGAAGAGGGTGAAATGACCCAATCCCTTACTGTTCCTGGATTGCATAGGAAGAAGTTTGTGAAACATGGTACCCTATGCCAAAAGGCCTTGAGGAGACCAGAAGGGAAGAGAATGGATCTTCCCAAGGGGCAGCCTGACCTGTCCTTTTGCCAGCATAGCTTGTAGCACCATCTGTATTGACTGTATTCTCCCTCCTGGACACACCCATTCCTCGTCTTTTGCAAGTTGCACCACATGTGGCCGGTTTTCTACAACAGATGGCTGAATCCAGTTGGCCAGGAAGGGAGAGATAATCGGGAATTTTGGTCCCCTTCCTGTCCTTGCTGACAGCTCTCCTCCTCTGGGGTATCTACCCTCAGAAACTGCTCCTTAGACCAATGATCCTCTGGGTTAAGGGTTTTCAACTGTTTATGTCTTAGACCCTTTTGGCAGTCTGGTAAATCCTAGAGACCTTTTCATAGAATAATGTTTTAAATAGATACAGTTAAAACAGCATTATAAAAGAAACCAAAGATTGGTGAAAATACAGATAACATTTTTTCCCATTCATCCATCCATGATTCCCTAGGGAGGTCTGTGGACCCCAAGTCAAGAACTCCTGATCTAGGCTCACCCTATCCTTCACCTAGTCCAGATAGAAATATCTATTCCACACTAGAATACCTCCAAGGAATGAGACGTGTCTGTGTTCTGGGATAGCAGTTCTCCTTTGTCTTGTCTTCCATTTCCCTGAAGAGTAAGCAGGTTGTAACCCTTCTCTTGAAAACTGTAACTGGACCATACCCTCAGGTTTCAGAGATAGCTTCAGCATAATGGAAAGAGCCAAAGAGATGACAGATCTGGGAGACTTGGGATCTAGCCTTAGTTCTGCTAACTGGCTGTACAACCTTAATCTGGTTACTTCCCCTCTCTGAATCTCAGTTTCCTCCTATATAAAATGATTGGTTTGGATCTCAAGGGACCTTCTAGTTCTCTGACTCCACCAACTTTCTCAATTAGTCTGGATAGGGCTTGTGGTTTGACTTTCCTTTTATTTCACTTTCCAACATGACTCTCGGGGCATTCTGTTTCTAGTCTTTCTCTTGAGGAAAGGGGGCTTTTCACCATTTTAGGTCATAGTCAGTGCCACTCAGAACTCCTGTAACCTCTGCCCACTCACTTCCATCTGTGTTTCTTCCAATATTTCCCAGAACACCCCTACCCCAGGCCCCAGGGACTCCATATCCATTCATTTTCTTGACTCCTGCCAACATTTCTTGCTTCTAGAGCCAGGTAAAAAAAAAAAGCCGTTTAGAATAACCCATGCTGGCACTTTCTCAGAACCTCCCCTGCCCCTGGCACATTCCAGGCATTTGGGCAGGACCCTGAGCATTGGAGAATTCCTCTCTTTCTTTCCTTAGCGTGGGTCCCCGTGTTGGCATGCCGACAGTCCAAAATATTTAAAGCAATCATAAATCTGAGTGAGTGAGCAAGTACAGACTGTCAGGACCAGGGCCTGCAAGAGACTGAGTTAAACTCTAGGCAAATGAGGAAGTGAAGCCAAATGGAAAACACCCCACTAATAGCACTCATCACTGTCCATATCAAAAAACCTCTAGGAAGCATCTATCTGTGTGTACAACTGGGCTGGGTGTGGTATGGCATGAATTAGCCATCGAATTTAAAACAAAACAAAAAAAAAAAACAGACACAGAGCTGTGTAAGTAGAATTTAAAAGCTGAATCAATCAGCAAGCATTATGGCAAACTGTCAAGGACCTTTACAGTTTGTCAGTCCATCAATAAGAATTTATAGTGTCTACAATGTGTTAACCACTTGACTAAGGGGATAGGAATACAAAGAAAGGCTAAAGACAGTCCCTGCTCTCATGTAAACAATTATGTACAAACAAGCTATAGACAGTACAAAATGTAGGTAATCAACAGAAGAAATGCACTAAGATTATGGTGACCCCAGAAAGGCTATGTGCTGAAGATGGGACCTGAAGTTAGAAGGCAGAGCAGAGACCATTGGTAGTGTCGTGCCCATAGAAGAGAAGTTTCTAACCTGGGGATCTGTGAACAGATTAGATTTCAGCTGGTCCATGAACTTAGTAAAACAAATCCATCTTTATTTTCACGAACTTTTGCAATCCCATATGTTTTATACCAGGGGCTTCAACAGACTGATGAAAGGGTCCAGGACACGGAAGAGGTTAAGAATCCTTGCCCCAAAGTAACACCTCCCCTCTGGTCCCTCTTGAGGATGCAAGATCCCACTAGTCATTTGAACTATAGGAAAAAGCAATCTTGGTAGGCTATGGGGATTGAGGGCATTCTGAGATTGAAAGAAGGTTCTAAGGTTACTGGTAGGTAACAGGATGGACGAGAGATGAGCAAGGAAGTCCAAGAGGAACTGACAGGTCATCTTATGGACTAGCCAGAGACAAAAGAAGTGAGTCATTGGAATCACTCCAGGAAAGGTCTTCCTAGGGAGAATCTTTGGTCTAGCTGCCTGATGGCTAAGAAGTCATTATTAAGGTTAATGAACTCCTGGTCTAGGCTTTACAATAGGCTCTTCACTCATAAAATGAGTAAAATGACTAATGGATACTACATAAACTAACACCCAGTAATAATGGAAGGCAGTTTGATTGTGGGAAAAGAACTACTGTTATGACCAAGAATTTTTGTTTCTACAACCACCATTCAGTTCTTAGGAGGTAGAGTGATACAGTGAAACATAATCCTGCCTTTAGAGTCAGAGAACATGAGTGTGAGACCACATTTAACCGTTGACAACCTGTGTGACCTTAACAAATTACTTTCCCTCTCCAGGATTTAGTTTCCTTGTCCTTAAAATGATAAGAGTTCAGACCAATATGGAATTGTGTTTTACATGATTGCACATATATAACATATCAAATTGTTCACCATTTTAGGAAGAGAGGAGGGGAGGGAGAAAGAGAGAAAAATTTGAAACTCAAAATTTTGCAAAATTGTTCAGTTGTCTTTATATATAATTTTAAAAATAAAAATGCTAAAAATTATATTTATATATAATTGAAAAAACATTAAAAATTATAGGGCTCAGCTAGAACAGTCGCTAAGTTACTTCCTAATTCTATGATCCAGGGAAAGAATCGTGGAATCAAAGATTCAAAGAATTGGAAGAGTCCCCTGAGGTCCAACTTACACTGAAGCAAAAATCCCCTCTGTCATATCCCTGACAAGTTGTCATCGTGACTGCTGTCATGGGACCCAACAGGTAATTATCTCTCGGTCAGGAATATGACAAGTGGTCTTGATTGCTACTACTACCTGTTGAATACTTCAAGTGATAGTGAGTTCATTAACTCTCAAAGAAGTCCATTCTACTTTCCTTATTGCTAGAAAAAATTTCCTTAAATAGAGTAAAAATCTGCTTATCTTCAGCTTCCATCCATTGGTCCAGTTGTGCCTCAGCCTAAACAAAGCAAGTTGTTTAGGATTATAAATGTAGAGCCAGAAGGGCGCTTAGAGGCCATCTACTCTAATCTACCCATTTTACAGATAAGTAATCTGAAACTCAGAGAGGATAAGTGATTATTCAAGGTTATACAAGTAGTGAAAGAAACTAGATATGAACCCAGGTCCTCAGATTCCAAGACAGTCCTCCAAACACCTCAAGTCATGCCCCATCAAATCTTCCAACCACAACTTCATGGATCATTCACACTCCTTGACTTCTGCTTTTTCTTCCTGATTCTCTTGCCCATTTTTCTACTCATCATGCCTTATCCAAAGGGGCTTGGGGAAGGAAAGTGGAACTGATTTAGATTATTGGCAAGAAAATTTCCCTATCCCAATATATCTTCCTAACTCATTGGTCTATCATGAATGTCTTCAATTCTGGCATTAGCTATTCATTCCTTTGGTTTAAACATTATTTCTCAGAAAGTCTGGGTTGAAGTCCAGAGTCCTTAACCTCTAAGTGAGAATTTGTCTTGTAAGGTAGATTTCCTCTGCAGGTGGAAGGACTAGAGCATCATGAAAGCAGGAGGAGATTCAGAATAGCTTCTCCCCACTCTTTCCTATGCAAAAGAGACAATACAGGGGAGAAAGTTAATGCAAGGCACAAATGTGCCAAAGACAAATTTCAGCCTCTTCACAACTTTACAAAAGGAGCAGTAAAGAATAGAGGTGTCCAAGGGTAAAGAAGAATGAATTCAAATCTATCCAAGTTGTGCATGCATGTATGTATTGTATGTATGTATTCAGTTCCTAAGAGAGCTCTCCAAGGGGGGAGAAGTTTGAAAGTGTGACTCAATATTGCATTCTTAGTAAGGTTTGCTTTATCGGAATTATTTTTTCCCCCTCGTTTGCCCAGATAAGCCAGGATGGCCCATAACCAGGAAATATTTTCACAGGGTAAATTAAATTAACAAGTTTTTCTTCAGTGTCTACTGAATGTCCTGCCTTATGTTAGGGCTAGGAGGAGAAAGATAAAAGAATAAGGAACAGTCCCTGCTTTCAAAGAACTCAAAAGAGAAACAAACCTCCAAGATTCTTATCCCCTTTGTGTGTCATGGATTCCTTTAGTGGTCTGTCAAAGCCCATGATGTCTGCAGTCACATGATGATGCTTTCAAATGTATAAAATCAAATAATTGTATCACAAGGAAAATCAATTAGATTGACATATAGTTATCAGAACATGATAATAATAATAATAATAATAACTGGCATTTGTTCAGCCCCTTAAGGTTGGCAAAGAGCTTTACATATGTTCATGGACCTCAGGGTAAAAACTCCAGACTTCGATGATGGCTGAAATCATTCTAAAGCAACATATAAGCAAATGTGGGACAGACACCATAATTTCCAAGTCAAGGAAAGATGAGTGTATACCCTAAGACCAATTAAGAAATGCTCCATCTTCCAATCGTCCAAACATCATTTTTCAATGACGGCACTCTGGAGAATTGTTCTCTCCATATTATCTTCTCTGAATCAAGAAGCAGTGAGTTTTCTAACACTAGAAGTCTTCGGGCAGAGGCACCTATAGGAAAGAGGGCAGAAAGGAGCCTTGTTGAGCTATGGATTGGATTAGATGGCCACTGGGGTCCTTTACAACTCTGAAACTTTGTTGTTTCACAGTGAAGGGAGGATACTCAAGGAAGAGAATTCTATAACATTTACAGAGACAGAAGGAAGAAAACTGAGGACCCAGGAGTTCCTGGCTTCTTGGGCTCACTCTTACTGTTGAATCCATTCTTCTTCTCTCTGGTTTGTAATTTGGGATTGCTCCATGTCTTTCCAATATAAAAACAAAATGATCTTAACTGTAATAGGACAGATGGAAGTGAAATGTGAAAAGTCAGTCTAGGTTAATGAAAGTTTGATGAAGAGGAACTGTGATACAGGCAGGGAAAAGTGAAGAAAGTAGGGATATATTATAAGGTGGGACCGTTGGGAAGAAAACCTGGGCTCAAGGCCTAACCCTGCCACTTACTATGATCAAGTCAGTTTGCCCCTCTAGACCTGTGTCCATCTACAAAATGGGGGTGATTCTTGAACTACCTACTTTACAGGGTTGCTAAGAAAAGAGTAAAATCTAAAATATCATATAATCTGAGCTGCCTATTATTCCAGATTTAGGGGAAGGCGGTATGATGAATACCTTAAGAATAAGATTTGTATTTTTGATGACTCCCTTTGTAGAAGCTGGAGAATAGAGGTGATGCCTTCTCTCTCTTGTCTTCTTAGCCTATCCTTCACACAGCCATCAAATTAACATTCCTAAAGTATGGATCAGACTATGCCACTCCACTGCTCAACTATTGTCAAACTAGTCAGCTTTAAACTCTTTTTAAAGTTTTCTTTTTTATAATTAATTTAACCATCATCAACAAGCATGGAACATTTCAATATACAAAGAAGAAAAACCATGAATTTGCTGTGTTCAGTTTGGAATTTTTAAGTGCATATTAAATTTAACACAGTAGTAATAAAAATTGCCTCGGTTGTGTTTCCTTCTAATTTTATCTTTTGATCCTGTGTTTTTAATGTTTTATTTATTTTTATCTTTTTTCCCTTCATCTCTATCAATATCTGCTACATTTCCTCCCCACCCCCACCAAAAATATAGGGGCCTTCCCTTGGAAGAATGAAGTATGATCAAGCAATATAAATCAATAATTGGTCATGTCTGAAAATATATGTCTCATTCTTGGGTAAGATCTGAGACTCTCCCTCTCTCTCTCTCTCTCTCTCTCTCTCTCTCTCTCTCTCTCTCTCTC
>NW_027187376.1:2501575-2504529 GCF_028583685.1 Petaurus breviceps papuanus
CTCTCTCTCTCTCTCTCTCTCTCTCTCTCTCTCTCTCTCTCTCTCTCTCTCTCTCTCACTCTCTCTCTCTCTCTCTGTGCCTCTCTGTGTCTCTGTCTCTGTGTCATCTCTCTCTCCCTGAAATAATCTAACTCCCAAAGGGTGACTCATTCCCCCTTGTGCATTGTCTAGTATATATTCTTATAGGTCTCTTTCTGATTTTTATTTCACTATTGACTTCAGTAAATGGGTTTATCTGCTATTTACTACAGGTATTCTTTGCGGAATTGGGAAAGGAGCCTTGGAAATACAGCTTGGAGCTTTATTTCCCTGTTAAGGGACAACGAACAAGAGCTCAGTTTGAACATAAAAATTACTTCCCTTAGATGAAAGATATTTAAAGGAGCAGATAGTTCTAGCCCAGTACCTCTCTAAGGAGAGCAAAGTTGCCAGCCTCTGGCCTCAGCCGCCTATTTTCCTTTCTGGTAAGAATAAATCTCCCTTGGAGAAGGGTGAAGAAAGAACATTCTAGAGATATCTTTCTATGCCTCCTTGTGAGCCATATCCAGGCAGACTCATGCGACACTTATAACTTATATGGGCAAAACAGATACACCTTTTTATATTAAGACTGTAGCTTTTGAAGCTGTCCTGTTCATTTGCAAGCCTTTCCGAATTTCTCTTCTTTGATGAAGGAGAAAAAAAAGATGCTTCAATAACTCCTTTTCCTTTCTTTCCTTTTTCTCTTTCTCCTCTGCCACCCCAGTTTGGATATTCTAGCCCTATCCCCTTGTAACAAATATGCATAGTAAACAAAACAAATTCCCACATCGACCACCTCTAAAAATGTGTGTCTTATTCTATATCTTTCCTCCCTAGGGTGGCTAACATGCTTTTCCATCCATGCTTGAGAACGGGAGTTGGTTATTGCAATAATCAATGTCCTCAAGTCTTTAAAAAAAATTTCTTTATTATACTATTGTTTATTGTATAAATTGCTCTCTTGGTTCTACTCACTTCACTCTGCATCGGTTCCTACAAGTCTTCCCAAATTTTCCTGAAACTATCCCTTTTGTCATTTCTTATGGCACAAATGATTCATCTGTATCACAATCAATTTAGTCATTCCCCATTTGACAGGCATATTATTACTTTCCAGGTTTTTACTGCTACAAAAAAGAGCTACTATAAAAGCATTTGTACCTATAGGTCCTTTTCCTCTTATTTGGCCTCCTCGGTGTGTAAGTCCAACAGTGGTAACATTGACTCAAAGAATAGGTGCTATTTCAAAATTGGGGCATGGGGTAGTTCCAAACTGCTTTCCAGAACAGCTGAACCCATTCAAGGTGTATTGGTCTGCTTGTTTTCTCACAGTCTCTGTTTTCTTTCCCCCTACAAACAAAGTAAGACATAAGCTGCTTGAGTGAAGGCACCATCTCAGTTTGCCTTGGTACCTCCAGGGCCTGGTATAGTTTTTGACCCATTGTTGTTATTGTTCTGTCATTTCAGTAGCCTGACTCTTTGTGACCCCTTTTGGAGTTTTCTTGACAAAGATAGTCTGCCATTTCTGTCTCCAACTCATTTTACAGATGAGAAAATTGAGGCAAAAAAAGGTTAAGTGACTTGTCCAGGGCCACACAGTGTTGGTCTCAGGTCTTCCTAACTCCAGCCCTGGCATTCTATCCAATTTATCTATTATCCAATATCTATCTATTCCAAAGTCCCCTAACCCTCCAGTGTTGGTAAATGGGGGTAATTATTAGTCATAATAATGGCAAACATCAAGGCACTTTACCAACATGATCTCATTTGGTCCTTCCAACAATGCTGAGAAGTAGGAGATAACAATGATAATAAATAGCCAGCATGTATATTGCCTATATAGTGTACAAGCCTATACAGTGCTTAGCCCTGAGAAGTAGCTGCCCATTTGGCCCACAGCAGATGCCTAATGAATCCTCAATCAATACAGCAGAGATCAATAGCCTTGTCATTTTGGGGGGAGGGAGAATAGGAAATACATCATCTCTGTGTGTGATTTGGAAAGGAATGGTGCCCTGTATAATGGGGTACCCATCATGAGTGGGATTCTTTGAAATCCTCCCAGTCTCTCTGGACCACTTGAGCCAAGTCCCACAGACTAATGAGCAGCCAGCCTAGAGAGTTGGAATTCCGACACCCTGCCTCCCCCAACTATTGCAGCCCCAGATTTCCCTGAAGCTCTGTCCTAAGGAGCTCATGGCTGTGGAAGAAGATCACTAGCAGGAATTTTTTATAAATACAAACAAAAACCCACCATGATCAGAATCCTTTCCAGTCCATAGAGTATTTCTTCTCCAAGCCCCTGTAAAAGGAGCTATCAATGTCCAAACTGATTTTTCCACCTGGCTTGAGAGTCAACAGTGATAGCCAAAGGAATTCACTTTCTCACATGAAATGGAGCTGAGCCCTGAGGAGGAACCCCTGATGATATAAAGCATTAGGATGGGTCAGTAAGCAGGTCAATTACTCCCTTCTAGGCTCTTGGGCGCCTCAAGGATCCCCCCTGTCTAAGGAGTCCAAGGGAGTTAATCATTGGCAAAAGAAGGGGGTTGGGGGAAGACACTTGGTTGGGTCAGGTTAAATGGATTGTTCAAAGAGTTTGGACAGAAAAAGTTTTATCATTTTTAATTTATGTTGGGAGTGAGGGTTCTCCCTGCCTTGCTCAGAGCTATCTGTGATTAATCACAAAGAAAGAGTCACGATTCAAGGACATAAGATGGTGGGTTTTAGAATTTGGAAAATGTAAAATCTCACCTTTCAAAGATCCCAGCCCATTTAGTCAGGAAAAGTCTTGGTCTTAGGGTTGGAAGACCTAAATTCTAAGAAACCTGGAAATCCTGGGATCATATCCAGCCTCTAACACATAGGAGCTATGTACCTCTGGGTAAAGTCCCCTAACCCTCCAGTGTTGGTAAATGGGGGTAATTATTAGT
>NW_027187376.1:2504539-2564561 GCF_028583685.1 Petaurus breviceps papuanus
GCCTATATAGTGTACAAGCCTATACAGTGCTTAGCCCTGAGAAGTAGGTGCTATGGTCATCCCCATTTCACCGATGAGGAAACTGAAGTGGAATGTTGTTAAATGTCTTGCCCTGGGTCCACAGTTAGTAAGTGTCTAAGTCTAGACTTGAACTCAGGTTTTCTAACACTTTCCACTGCACCACTAGCAGCCTATGTGAAGCTCTTATAGAGGTGGTAAATACGGATCCTGGGACGTAAAGGGGGAGAAATATGAAACCCATCAAAGAGCAAGGCAAGGTTGTTTGGCCTGGTGGAAAAGGCAGCCAGAGAGGTCTCCATGGGTGCAGAATGGGCAAGGCTAGCTAGAATAGAGGGAGCAGGCACAACAGACAAGAAATGAAGACTAAATCACACCAAGTGGTGGGCCAGGGGGGCAATGAAGAGTCTTTGGAAGACTCTGAATAGGGGAGCGGGACAGGGAGGAGAATGAAGGAAATGACTGCTCCAGTCCCACAGGCAAGGACTAATGATGAAAGGAGGAGAGGGCAGTGGTGTGGGTGTTGCAAGGGACCATGCTTTGGAGAGAGGGGAATTCAGGAAGCACTGGGAAGGACAGGAGCTGAGAAGATAGCTTTGCCATGAACATAGAGTGAGGGCTGGCTGCAACAAATGAAGCAGCCTGCTTTTCCCATCAGATTTTAAGTATAGGGTTTCAATGCAGCTGATACCCAAACTTGTATTTCTTTTTTTTATTGTTTCCGTACCTTTTTTCCAATAAACAGGGTGTACCATCTGCAAAATGTTAGTCAGAGGAAATAAAAACCAAGAGGAAATTATGTTACAATGCCATAAGTCAATATGCTACACCTGGGATATCAGTTGAGACACATGCATCTTCACTTACATTTATATTAAAGGTGAGATTGCTTTCAAACTGCGAATTTCCCTTGTTCAGTCAGATGGAGGGGCAGCTCTAAGACCAGTTGGTGAAATGCTTATTTTCCTACCTTACCAAGCTTCCCCTCATTGCTTCTAAATGACATTTCTCCTATGTCCAACAGTTATCGGGGCAGACAAGGACATTCAATACAAAGTGAAACATGGTGGCATTCTCAGCAGACAGAAAGCATTTTAAGCAAGGGAAATAAAGTGCATCAACTGGGCAAAGAGAAAGAATATAAGATGCGTGCTAACGGCGGGCAGTGTGATGTGCCTCACTAAACCTTTCCACTCCTTCATCCTTGCCTTTCTGTCTTGGCCTCTGCATTTTTTCAGGAAAAGTCTACACGTCGTTGTGAGATTCAAGGAAAGGTAAGGCAGCTTCAGGGGCAGACTAACTTGGAGGCTGGGAGTCCTCATCTCAAGGCCATCCTTACTCAGTTTTGCAGAATACAGCAAATTACTTCACCTTCCTATGGCTCAGTTTTCCCGCTTTATAAAATAAAACTAGAGAACTTTCTGCCTACTGAGCAACCCCCACCCCTACCCCCCAAAGATAAAATGCCACTCCAGGCCACTTACCATTGTTCTGGTAAACCAGTCTTGGTCATCCAGTAATCTTTTCTATCATAAATTTAGATTGGTAAGAGATGGAAGTATTCCAGTCTAACAGTCTCATTTTGCAGATGAAGAAACAGAGGTCTAGAGAGCTTAAATGATTTTCCCAAGGATATACAAGTAGTAGGTGGTCAACTTTTTCCTTCTACATCTTCCAACTCTGCTTTTTCCTTGAACGTTTCCATACACATACTTTCTGCTTTCATAATTGAAAGAAATCTGCCTTTAATCTATGAGCATCATATTTCTCTCAAACCGTTCCAATGGAGGCCTCTCCTCTAGAACACCAAAGTCACACCTGCCAGAAGGAGTGTTGGCATTTTTCTGAGTCCTACTGCTGTCCCTTTACCATTATTCATCCATAATCTCTTTTCTTCAAGGCAGTTTATTTATTTATAGCGAATACAATCAGCAAAATGTCATGACTTCTTCCAGTGAGGGGTTCCCCAGTATGGCAAGATGATTAGGTCAGGAATAGCAAGGTTTCTAGGATGGTACCAGAGAATTATAAATTCGAGACCATGAGTTAAAGATGGGAGGCAAGTAAAGCCAGAGTGGGAAACAGAATTTTCAGAAACTGGAGATTACAATGAAAATGTGGTGGCCATATATACTCCCTCATCCTTGCTTCTCTCTTCTCCTAACCACCAAGTCCCCCCCCCCTTCTCAATTTTGGCATCAGTCTCTTCCCTTTCACCTCATCATCTATCTTCATCTACAGGTACCTCAGTATTCCTGTTAATGACCTTCCCAATACTTTGGCTACATAATTCCTCAGCTTCCTCCTTTTCCATCCTTCTTCAGCCAAAGAGCCACACAGTTCATACCTTAAGCCTCATTATCTCATGGATCTGCCCCACCTCCAAGATACCAAACTTTGGAACTGCCCTCATCAGTGACCTAACTGGCCTGAATATCTTTACACCTATCTCTGTTCCTCATCCACATTAAACCTGATCTTTACTCTTGTAACCAGAGTACTCAGATCCTGACTTTCTTGGAAGTACCTCTCAAATAATAATTTCTCTGAGTTGTTTTTGTACCCAACCAGAAGCCTCCCTGGAGAACATCAGAAGTTGACTCATCTTTCAAAGGGCTCCAAGTCCTCTAAGAGCATTTAAACTACAGAAATAGCAAGCACAAAGCAGGTTTTCTTAAAGGCAGGTAATAAATAAAGACGGGTCATTTATCTGACCCTTTAAATAAAACAACAGTTATCTCAAGGCTACCTTCCATTGAGCTCCATGTCCCTTCCCTCAGGAGATTCAGTGCCTTATAATTCAAAGCACCATAATTGAAGCCTCTGCCTTCTGCCCAGTTCTCACCAGTCCTAAGGCCTTTCCAGCATCCTCTGTCTTCCTCCTTTGTAGTCTATATACTTTTTGCCTCCACTCCTCTCCCAAGCTTCATCCTCTTTTCTTAGCACAGCCCTACAGCTCTAAACCACTTAGCCTGGCACCACCAGATGCCATGACTCCCCTAGCTCACAGTTTGATGCTGGAACTTCTTTGTGTTGGCATGGCAGCCTGGTCACATCCTTCAGCCTCCTTCAAGCTTCTCATGGCAACTCCACCTGGAAGGTGCAGCTCTTAGTTTGAAGCCTAAAATCACCAAGCTAGCAAATGTGCCCATCAACTTTCTTCTACCATACTGGAAAAGAGAACGGTTTTCCTGAATCTTTTCCAAGTTTCTAGTGCCCCTACATCACAAGTCTTTGGAGTATATGGCCCCCACATTTTCATTGTAATCTCCAGTTCCTGAAAACCTCTGTTTCCCACTCTGGCTTTACTTGCCTCCCAGCTTTATCTCATGATCTCACTTTTATAATTCTCTGGTACCATCCTAGAAACCCTTGTTATTCTTGACCTAAACATCTTGCAATTCTGGGAAACTCCCCCCCCATCAGAGGAAGTCATGAAATCTTGCTGATTTCATCCACTATGAATTTATCCTTCAAAACTTCAACTGGACCTCCCTTGTTGCTTGACAATTCTAATCTGTTCTTATTAGTTCTCTATCTCATTCACCAAAGTAAAGGTTCTAACCTTTCTCTCCCTGCAAGTTCCCACTTCTATCCAATGGGGGGGTGGCTACAAGATGTCATTTAGTTACACTTGTATACGTGTATGTGTTATGTGCCTCTACTGGATTGTAAACTGCATGAGGGCAAGGTGAGTGCTTTAATCTTCCTGTAGGACCTAGCTTAAGGGTTCTTTACCTGAGATTGCAAGAACTTAATTTTTTTTATAACTATTTCAATATAATTTGTTTCCTATGCTATTCTATTTATTTTATTTTGTGCGTTTAAAAAAATTATTTTCATTATTTTGAGTAGGGCTTCACCAGACTGCCAAAGGGGTCTAACACACACGCACACACACACACACACACACACACACACAAGGTTAGGAAGCCCTGACCTAGTTTCATAGTCCCTTCAGTATTCCAAAATTTGTGGTTTTACCAGTGCTGTTACTCTAGCAAGAATGCAAATTGAAACCTTTTTATGCCTTTAGTACAGGGTGTCATTAACAAAATTCATCACCTGGGTGTCAACCTCAAGTGAGGAGCTGCTCAGAATTTTTCATCAGTGGTTCTCAAGTGAAGAACCCAGAATCTCTCACCTGTCCAATACTTGAAAGCCTTTTCAGTTTTGTCTTAGCACATTTAGTGATTTATCCAAGGTCGCTCAGTAGGCGAGAGAGTGAAGAATCAAAACCACATCCTTTGACTTCGGATCCCTTGTTCTTTCCACAATTGTATGTGACTTCTTCTAGACCACACTAACCTCTTTTAGAAAAAAATGGTGGGGGCAACTAGGTGGCACAGAATATAGTGCATTGGCCCTGAAGTCAGGAGGACCTGAGTTCAAATGCAGCCTCATATACTTCCTAGCTGTGTGGCCCTGGGCAAGTTGCTTAACCCTGATTGCTTCCCAAAAAATAAAAAAAGAGAGAGAGTTGAAGTCATTTGAAGGTCAGAGCCAGTGGACTATCAGTACAGAGAGCTTCTGAAAGTCAAAATTGCCTTTAACAGGCTGCTCAAGATTCTGTGAGAAGGGAAAAGCTAAACTTTGGATCACATACTATAAGTCCTGTCCTCTTGTCATTCAGAAAGAGAAAAGTGAAGCCACACCAGTGAATGAAAAAGGTTTATTTCTTAATCTTAAACATAGATGCCCTTTGAAAGAAAAAAAAACTTCCACCATCACCTTCAACAATAAAGTTCTGACCACTGAGTCTGGGTTTTCCAATCCGAGTTTGGCAGCTGTGACTGCTTCTGGGAATTAACCTTCCCACCTCCAGTTCTCCTTAGACTTCTGGATTTCCAGTGGAATTCCAAAGACAAAGCTGCCAAGGGCTGATGCTGACAAAGGAGACAAAATGGAACAGGAGGCAGACAAGCCATAGCAAGTCCAGAGAGATCAGCAGGAGATTTACAGAAAGGGATTTAGACAAAGTCACTTCAGCTTCATTAGCAGGCTCAGTCAGTTTGGATGATTTTTGCCTTATCATGTTTAGTTCTGAAACCGCCAGGGGCTCCCAGGGCAGGGAGTGCTGGAAACATGTTGAAGCAGTTTTGCAGTTAAGGAAAAGCAAAGATGGAAAGATGGAAGGGGCTGCTTGTCCATCAAATCCCTTTGTTTGACCAATGTGCTCTAGGAATAGTGAGGTTAGTCTTTTCCTTTAAGCTGGTAGGAGATCTTCAAAAAATTACTTTTTGGCCCTTATCTGTCTAAAAGATGAATGGGTTTAAAATAACCACTAAATTTTCCTTCACAAATTATTAATTCATAATTTCATTCAACTACTCATTCAACAAGCTTTTGTTGAGGAGCAACTTTGTGCATGACATTTTACTGGGATGTATGAGGATACAAAGGATGCCAAGGGCCAAAGTCCCTGACCTTAAGGTGTCAATAATATAACTGGGAGAAAAGATAAACATAAACACCAAAACAGATATCAACATCTATATTGATACCTATGTCTATATCCATATCCATACACACACACTTATACATGATGCAACAAGAGAATGATCTTAAGACAGCCCATAGGCAAGTACCTAATGCAAACTATGTAGTTTGAATGCAAAGTAAAGGTACAGGGAAGGGTGGAATTTGGGGGACTCTGTAGATAAAACTTTCCCAATGTCTCATACAGAATATATTATAGCTAACATTTCCCTGACATGTTGATCTCAACATCATATCCATACCATTTGGGCCATCAGATCCAGATTCTGAAGATGAAAGCTGCCACTGAATGAGATACTAACCATTGAAATCAATGCTCCCCCATTTGAAAAAATAGGAAGTAATCAAGGCATTGGATACCAAAAGGAAAACTATAAAAAAAAAATAAGGATGAAAGAAATCACTAAATTCTCTATTCATTTCTTTATCCCTCAGAATTTGTATTTAATGAGATTCTATTTCTTCTTCTTCTTCTTCTTCTTCTTCTTCTTCTTCTTCTTCTTCTTCTTCTTCTTCTTCTGCTGCTGCTGCTGCTGCTGCTGCTGCTGCTTCTGCTTCTTCTTCTTCTTCCCCCCCCTCTCTCCCTTTCTCTCTCCTCTTGCCTCCTTTTTGTCTTTCTGTCTCCCTTCCTTTCTTTCATAACCTTCTTTAAATCTATTCTTTGCATCACAATGAGTTTTGCAAAGCATCATGCAAGCTCTCAATTTTCCAAAAAGATTTACACTGATTATACTCCAATTCCCGGAGACATGTAGGCACATTTGTCCTGAAGCAAGGACAGCTAGCCAAAAGGTTAGCAAAGGGCACCAAGCTTGGCTATCTATCTTTTTTCTTCTAGGGATAACTTTGAATGTTTCTGTGTGAGCTGAGCCTAATGAAGCAATTCAAACGCATCCTTAATCAAAACTTTGTGACATCGAAGAGCAAGAAATAAGCCCCTGGGGAACCAACTTCAAGGAGCATCAAACAAGAGTATCTCACAGGAAATGGGTCCAAGGGACCCTGACTTCCATGGCCCTTTTCTGCCTCAGGAAGCTGGCTGGCTAACCAAATGAATCAACTCCCGAAAGAACAAAGTAAACAGATCTCAAGATATAATCAATGGCTTTGGGACAATTAGGAGAGATGTCTCTAATAGTATACTGTAAGCCTCTGTCCTTAACCCTCCACCCCCCAAACCTGTTCAGGGACATTTTTATCAGTTACCTAGATGAAGAACAATAAAGTGAAGGTTATCAGATCTCCAGGGGACATGGAGCTGGGAGGGACACCTAATACAGCATATATCAGAATTAGGATTTGAAATAATCTTGACAGGGCTAGAATGCTGGGTGGAAACCTAGAAGATGATATTGAGCAGGGTTTGGTTTCTATTTCTACATTTAGGTTCAATGTCAATTGTACATATATCAGCTGGAGAGATTTTGACTGATGGCAGTTATGGAGGTTGGGAGAAGATTTGTGGGCTTTCCTTTCATTGGAGTCACCAGTATCGATTTTCCATCACCTGTGTTGGAGCTGGCTGGGGAATCTAAACATAGAAGTGATACTAGATAGTGGAGTTGCTGATCTTTGGCTAAGTCCTGAAGCCTGGAAATAATATGCCCCCAATTATGAAAGGAGCTGCCACTCCTTCCATCCCTTAGTGGCTTGAATCTGCTCTTCATAAATCAGGGAAGGGAAGAGAAGGGAAGGGAAGGGAAGGGAAGGGAAGGGAAGGGAAGGGAAGGGAGATTCAGGAAACCATACGTATATGTGAACATAAGTCAAAGCTGTTAGCAGCCAGATGGCTAGTTAAAAGACAACAGAGCTACAGTGGACATTTTTTTAGAGGCCCAAGGGAAGCATAGGAAAGCAAGACAAAAGGTCTGATTTTCTATTTCACAGGATGTGAAGGTATAGGAAGCCAAGAGTCAGCCTCCCACTTTAAATGTCACGTGTCTTAGTGAGCCCAGGAGACATGGGGATGTTTAATCAGCTAGGCACTTACCCCCTTGGCCAGCACATGATGTCAAGACATCATTCATTTATTTACCCATTTAATTAATTCATGTACTTGCTCAATGTGTGTCCTGTTGTTTCCAGGTCCCTTTATGCCTGTCCCTGCCAATGTTATCAGTCTTGGCTACATCTGCTGGGCTGACTCTGCAGAATGTCATACACAGATAAGGCCTGCTTAAAAGCTTTTGGGTGGAATTATTGAGTAAACCTTACCATGGGCAGCTGTTGGGCTGTCATTTGCTGTTCTTGGCAGGGGGAGAGGAGAAAGCCTGGCATTTCTCAGACACAGGTTAGACCAGAAACATGAGTGAACCACTTGCCTGGGCCACAGCAAACTCCCCAGCAGATAAGATAATACCTTAACGAGGTTCCGTTTTCTATCCCAAATCTAGGCTGGTGATATATCATAAAAGGGGCACTGGGCTGGAAGTTAGAAGACCTGGGTTCTTACTTATCCCAAATAATAAGTGTGTGGCCTTGGTCAGGCCTTTTAAGAGACTTCGTCCACTGATCCATAAAGTGAGAAAAAATGAGACTCATACAACTAGCCTCACAGGGTGGTTGTGTAGAAACTGCTTCATAAAATTTTTTTCTTAAACTGTTATGGGCTTAAAGACAAAATATTATTCATTTGTATAGACCTATTACAGATCTATCAGGCACCATTGAAACCCAACAGAGCATACTAAGGCAGTCTTATGAGTAAGCGAAAATTTGTTGAGGCTTCCTTTGTCCAAAATTATCTCCTGATAGAAAATATCTCTATATATGTATGTATGTATGTATGTGTGTATGTATGTAGACATATATATATATGTACACACACAAAATGTACCAGGAGATAATTTGAGACAGAGGAACCTTCAAAAAAATTATCAAATTATCTCCTGGTACATGATATATATACATATACATACATGCATGCATGCATACATACATGGAGATATTTTTTATCAGGAGATAATTTGGGACAAAAGAACCCTCAACAACATTTCACTTACTCATAAGACTGCCCCAGTACATTCTATTGGTAGATATTACATAAACATATGTGATATGCATATATGTAAGATAAATATGTATATAGCTGTAGATGTATCTAGATATAGATATATGCTTCTATTATGAGATGGAGAGTTAGATAGCTCAATAGATACAGCACTGGGCCTGGAGTCAGGAAGACCTGAGTTCAAATACAGCCTCAGACACTTACTAGCTGTGTGACCTTGGGCAAATCACTTAAACTGTGTTAATCCATTGGAGAAGGAAATGGCAAAACATTCCAGTATCTTTGCCAATAAAACAGTTTGGTCCAGAGGGTAACGAAAAATCGGGCATGACTAAACAACAACAAATATCACAGGGATACATAAACTTACTTCGGTGGTGACTAGTGACATAAGGATAGCTCAGATTTGCAAGTCTTCTTTTAAAGCTTAAATGCCAATTGTAGAGTAACACATTGAGTCTCTAAAGCCTTAGTGGGAATTGACTTATCAGATTTGTTCTTCAGTGACAGCAGGGAGATCTTGAGTGATGCTGAAAGAGCAGTGCCCAAGGTACACTATCTGACCTTAGAATTTTGCCAAGAGTTGATACTACTTACAACCTAGCAAGAGTACAAGATTGGACTCCCATAGTGCAATAGAAAGAATAACAGGGTTGGAGTCAATGGACCTGGATTTATTTTTATTAATAAAATTATGATACGGGGCAGCCAGGTGTCACAATGAATAAGAGCGCCGGCCCTGGAGTCGGGAGACCCAGGAGACCCAGGATCAGTTCCGGCCTCAGATACTTAGCACCCACACAAAATAACTGGCCGTGTAACCTTGAGCAAGTTACTTAACCCCAATTGCTTTAAGAAAAAAAATTAAAAAATAACATGCTATTCTGTAATAATATATCAATAGCGTCATTAACTATAATTCATAATATTGATAATAACATCTGTATATCACTTTTAAGGTCCACAAAGCATTTTATATGTTATCTCATTTAATCATCACAACTCTCTGAGGCATGTGTTATTACTACCTCCATTTTACAGAACAGTAGACTTAGGCAGAGAGGTTAAGGAACTTGCCCAGGGTCACACGGCTAAGTAAGTCTCTTGAGGTGAAATTTGAACTCAGGTGTTCCTGATTCCAAGGCTCTCTTCTCCATCTAGCTGTCTTAGTTGCTTACCAAATACCCACATGACTTCATTTAAAAATCACTTTATCTCTTTGGGCCCTGTTTCCTTTGGACCTCAGTAAAATAAAGGGGTTGCACCAGAAAAAGGACCTAGAGTCAGGGTCTCACCCAGGAATGATCTGTTTGGGCAGCTAGTGGCACAATGAATAAAGTACCAGTCCTAAGATCAGGAAGACTCATCATCCTGAGTTCAAAATTGACCTCAGATATTTACTAGTTGTATGGCACTGGGCAATCAGTTTCCTCATCTGTAAAATGAACTAGAGAAGGAAATGGCAAACCACTCCCCTATCTCTGCCAAGAAAACCCCCAATGGGGTCACAAAGATTTGGATATGACTGAACAGCAGCAGCAACCAAATAAGGGATTCTTATTCTAGGATTATGAACTTTAAAACTTTGATAACTGCTTTTCAATATAATAGGATTCTTTTGAAACTTTATGCATTTAAGAATAGATTTCTGAGGAGTTGAGTCCATAGACTTCACCAAATTGTCCAAATGGTCCATGACATAACAAAAGTCAAAAATCTTTGGGCTAGGTGATCTCTGAGCTTTAAATTCTGTGTCCCTGAGCTTTTTTTTCCTCTTCCTTCTCTCAGGGTATCTATGAAAAGGGATCCACCTACCTGTTGGGTTGGACATCTCAGATAGAGACACAAAGCCTTTTTTCCTGCAGCATTCAGAGATGATAGTAATGTACTATTTGACCCAGTGGTGAGAACTGGACTCAAGAGTCCCTTGAAGGGAGCAGAATCACAGAATTAATCAATTAATAAAATCAATAAGCTTATGTTTACCTAAAATTATGTATCAGTCACTTTGCCAGGCCTTGGAGATACAAAAACACACTCGAAATAGTTCTTGACTTTGAGGAGCTCAGAGCCTAGCCAAGGAAACAATATATATCCATACTCTTAGATACCAAATGGATATGAGCTGATTTAGGGGTGAAAGCACTGGCACCTTGGTGGGGACATCAGGAAAGTCTTTATGGAGGTGGTGTTTCATCTGAGCCTTGAAGGACACTAAGAATTTTTAGTCAGAGGTGAGGAAAGACTGCATTCCAAGTACTGAGGACCACCACTGTAAAGGTATAGAGACTAAAGATGGAGTATTGCATATGAGGAAGAGTAAGAAGACCAGATTGACCATAGTGAATCTAAGAATGCTAGGGCTGGAGACCCAGAGGCCATCTAGAACACCACCTTCATCTTACAGAAAAAGTACATAAGGCACAGAGATAGGAAGTAATGCCCTCCTTTGTAAAATGAGGGTAATAATACATATCAAGATAAGACTTATTCAATGTAATAATACATTTCATGACCTACCTTGTAGGGTAGCTGTAAGGAAAGGGCTTTATGAATTTTAAAGTGCTACAAAAATTATAGTGATGTTTAATACATATCAATATCAAATCAATATAAAAACATTATTGATTATAATAATGGTGGTATGAATTAATATTAACTATTAATATTCTTGTTAATAATATTAGTTGATAACATTATTATCTAACTCCTTTTGGTCTGGAAATGAAAGATTTAGAGTTCCCATGGAAAAGTTATTTAACCTCTCTAGGCCTCCATTTCCGCATCTGTGAAATGAAGGACTTGGACTCAATGGCCTTTAAGACCCCTTCTAACTCCAAATCTGATTCTATGATTCCATAAATTCCATTATGTTTAACCAGCTTGTTAGGCAGTCAAGTCCTGAATCCAAGAACTTCAGATGGTTCTTGCTGGGTTCAGTCTCAAGTCCCCCTTACTGCCTTTTTCAGAGCGACTTCTGCCATCGGATTGTGTTTCTTTGAAGGACTAATAAAATGTAGCTTGGATAAGGAAAGTTGGAGTGGAAATCTTCTGGTGCTAAGCAACCAGGAGACCAGGGTTTTAGAAACAGGACTAATTAAAAAAAAAACCTTAGAGAAGAGAGGAAAATATTCTCTAACCTTTGTACCCCGTTACAAAAGCATTTTGGCCTTTGACACATACAAAAGGTGTGTAAATATTTTTTACTATCAATTTCCATATTGGTTCAGAGTCTTCATTCTGTTCTTGGCTACCATTGTTATTGCTATCATCATTCTCATCATTACAAAACCGTTTCCAACACACTTTGCCCCTTCTTTTTCTATCTCTGTCCATGGTCTTCTTCCCTTGCATATTAACCAGGGAGACAATTCTTAACCGTCAAATGAAAGAGAAAAACAGCACAGAAAGCATGATGGGTCCGGAGGGAGGAGACAAACCTAGGATCAAATCCTGACTTTGTAACTTTCTAGCTATATCAACATGAGTAAATAACTTACTTAATCTCTCTGAGACTCAGTTTCCTCATCTGTAAAATGTGTATGAAAATACCTGTAGTATTTACCTCATTCGGTTGTTATGGGGATCAAGTAAAGTGAAGCAGGAAAAGGAGAAGGAGAAGAAAAAGGAGGAGGAGAAGGAGGAGAACAAGAAGAAGAAGAAGAAGATAGCTAGGTGGTGTAGTGGGTAGCATGTCAGATGTGGGATCAGAAGACCTGAGTTCAAATCTTACCTCAGATGTTAGCTGTGTGACCCTAGGCAAGTCACTTAACTCTGCCTTAGTTTCTTCATCTATAAACTGAGCTGGAGAAGGAAATGGCAAACCACTCCAGTATCTTTACCAAGAAAACTCCCAAAAGGGGTCATGAGTAATTAGACATGACTGAAAACAACTAAACAATTAACTCATAATAATAATAAATTAGCATTTCTATGAGTGCAATATTTATATAATTTTATAAATATATAATTGTATAATATTTTACATTTATATAAATAACATTTACATGGAGCTTTAAATATAATTGTATAATATTTCACATTTATATAAATAACATTTACATAGAGTTTACAAAATTCTTGATACATTTTATTTCATTTAATCCTTGCAATAACCCTTCGAGGTAGGTGCTATCATCATCCACATTTTATAAATGATAAGTGATTTGCCCAGAGTCACACAACTAGTAAATGTCTGAGGCAAGATTTGAATTCAGGTCTGCCTGACTCCAAGTCTGGGACTCTAAGCCACTACACCAGCTAGGTACTTATGATAAAGCATGTAGAATGAATTCTAAAAATCAGTTATCATTTTGAAACAGCCTGAATTCTGTCTCTCTTCCATGAAAGCTCAGCCCCCAGTTCCCTCTTCTAAACTCATAGCATTGTTGTCTATACTAGCGGCCAACCAAATTCGGGTTGAGGTTGAAACTTCACCTCAAAAGCAGACCTAAGAGGTCAACTAATCAGAGGGTGGGAAAACAGATGAAACCTCGACCTTGCTTCAAGAGCCAACTGTGGGACTTGTGTTCGACACAATCAAACCCACCTCCGCTCAGCTTTTCAGGTGCCATTGGGAAAATCCCATCCCTACCCTCTCCCACCCAGATCACTTCTTGGTTTCCCTTAGAGTTTAGACTCTGGGCTACAGGGAAGGGATCACCACACTCCCCTTCTCATTTTGGGTAGGACAGAGGGAGTTGTCTAGGATGATCCATGAATGATCTGAATCAAGGATATCATTAAAACATCCTCCCCCTTCCATAGCCCATGCTGCTTCCAGGATTCCTTGGGATTCTCCATGGTACCACCATCCTTCCAGTCTTTACAACCAGAACATCACCTTCAACTCCTCTCTTTTCATTCCCCACATCCACACGTTCAATTACATGTCAAATCTTGCTAGTTTTACCTCCACGGTTCCCTTCTCTAGCCCCCTTAGCCATCATTCTAACAACCTCTGGTGGGCAGTCAGTCTTCTTTCCCTTACTCTAAGGCAGGTCTCATTACTTCTCTGTTGGATTACTTCAATGGACTTGTCATTGGCCTCCCTGCCCCAAGTCTCTATCTGCTCCGATCCATCTTCCACACAGCTGCCAAAGTGATTCTCCTAAAGTTCAGATCCGACCAGGTCACTCCCCTTGCTCAGTAACACTACCCAATCCTTTTCCAGCAGCTAGGTGGTAACATAGTGCATAGAGCTCTGAGACTGGAGAGAGGAAGACTCATCTTCCTGAGTTCAAATCTAGCCCCAGACACTTACTAGCTGTGTGACCCTTAACCCTGTTTGCCTCAGTTTCCTCATCTGTAAAATGATCTGGAGAAGGAACTAGCAAACCACTCATATCTTTGCCAAGAAAACACCACATGGGGTCCTGAAGAGTCTGAAACAACTGAACAACAAAACTAATTCTTTTAAAATATCTATTTTTGTATGTTTTATAATGTATATATTTAGAATTACATGTATGTAAGTGATTTATATATACATATATATCTTATATGTGTATTACATATATTTATGTACATATGTACATATATGTGTGTGTAATATATACATATATATTGGGGCGGTAAGAGCAAAATTTTTTTTTATTGATACTGAGAAACCTAGAAACCAATGATCTATATACTCATCAGACAACTAATTTTACAATTAATTTTATGTAGTCTGCATTTTCAGCTAACGCTAGTAACTGTTTAACCTTTCACGTATTTATCTCAACTCAGGTTCACACACATACCATTATTCAAATTATGGCTTTGATTATATCATTTGAGATGATATTTGTGATGTGCTTAGAATAGTAATAAATACTTCCCTATATAAAGCCTTCCCAGATTGTCCTCTGGTTGTTAGCAATCTCCCTCTTAAAACATTTCATGGTACTTTTAGAATAGGACGGTAACCTCTCCGTTTGTACATTTGAGGAAACTGAGACCCAAGGAAGTTAAGAGGCTGGGCCAAATGACCCAAGTGTTGAGGGCTCGAGGAGAGCTTTGCCCACAGCTCTCCTGACTTCTAGACACAGTGCCCTTTCCCCAGGGCTTTAGTGCATTACCGCAGCAGACTGAGTTCACTGAGGGCAGAGATTGTTTTATTTTACCTTTGTGGCCCCAGGGCCTTAGAAACAGATGTTTTTGTAAAAAATTGTTGACATGTTATATAGTGATAATAACTGGCATGTATAGTACACTTTGTTTTAAGAAGTGCTTTCCTCCCTGAGAGAAAAGAGAAAGAGGCTAAATTAGCACGATTTAACAGAGCCCATCCTGCTCCCCACCTCCCCCTTTCCTCCCTCCCCACCCCCAGTCCTTGAAGTCGGCTCCAACTTCATTAATTGAAGATTGCTGTCTCTCGCTGGGTGAGAAATGTGCCGCTAAAGCAGAAAGCTTCCTGAGTTCTTGCCAACAGATTTTTGTATTTGGATTAAGAGAGCTCACCAAAGAGCCAGTGGTCAGGGGGGACAGAGACCCCCTGCCGTCCCCCTCAGACCTGGGAGGCCAAGGTTACGAGGTTGCTCTGTGTGGCCCTTTTCAGCCCCACATCCCAAGGAATTTCATTCATCTTAACATATTAAAACTTCCCAACTGCACGGCCCCCAGGGAAGGAAGCAGGGGGCAAAGGGTGGCTACAGGAGGGGAAAGCTTTCCGTCTGGCGTCTCCAGGCAAGGATGAGGCAGGGGCTATGGGAGGATGCCAAATGTAAACTCTTTCACTTTGCTTCTTGTTTGAGCTGGAGGTTAAATACTGAATATGATTGAAAGGAACCTTGGGGCTCACCTGTGGATTTCATCCAGCCACAGCCTCCCTGTCCTCCCTTTGGATGAGGAGGAAAAAATTGGCTGTATCTTGGCCCCTGGAACCTGCAAGAGCCCAAGAAAGGCAGGAGCCGCGGAATGCCCTTGGGGGTCCCTATGCAAGGACAAGATGGAAAGAACTTTTTTTCCTACAAGTATCCCAGCTGTGGCTGGAGCGTGTTGTGAGCAATGTTTGTTTGGAACTCAGACTCCAAAGCCCTAGCTTTCTTTCACCTGGCCTTGACAACCCCCAGTAATGTTGTATCCTTTTCCTCACTGACCCCACCCTATAGACTCCAGGCTGGGGGGTGGTTCTTTCTAGTTGGATCTTGGATTGACACTTAGGAAAAGCCTCCCCCTCCCTGGCAGGCAGCCACCAGACTGCTGTCAGCAGTGGAGTGGAGGGGAGGGAAAAGGAAGGAGTGAGGAGACCTAGTGAAGGCTAGGGAAATCATCCAGGTTTGGACCTTAAAGCAGAGAGAATTTCAATGGTGACAGGCTGAGGAGTCCATTCCAAGGATGGGTAATTATTAGGAGTAGCAACACACTGGGATGGCATTGCCGCTTTGAGTAGTTTGGACTTGATTCTTGGGATCATAGATAACCTCTCTCATTTTACTAGTGAGGAAATACAGATTTAGAGCTGGAAGGTCGAATCCAACGCCTTCATTGACAGATGAGGAAACTGAGTCACAAAGAGGCTAAGTAACTTGCCCAGGGTCACACAGCCAAGCATCTGGAACAGGATTAGAATTTAGCGCACAGTGGGTAGAGTGCCACGTCTAGAATTAGGAAGACTCATCTTCCTGAGTTCAAATCTCGTCTCAGATACTACTAGCTGTGTGACCCTGGGCAAGTCATTTAATCCTGTTTGCCTCATTTTTCTCACCTGCAAAATGAGCTGGAGAAGGAAATGGCCAACTGCTCTAGTATCTTTGCCAAGAAAACCCCAAATGAAGTCATGTAGAGTCAGACTTGACTGAAGCAGTGCAACAAAAACAATTTCTGGACTCCATGTCTAACACTATGCCACCTAGCTGAAGCCTGTGGAGAAGGTTACACAATAAGAGGCAGAGCTTGGATTTGAACCCAGGTCCCAGGTCTTCTGATTGAAAATTTACTGCTTTCCCCACTGCACCATGATACTTCCAGTAATCTCCCAAAACACTGGAGGTTTTTGATGGATTAGAAAAGAGAAAGACTAGAGACAGTTTATCCAATTAAAATGGAAAGATAGTATGGAGAAATTGATAAAATCTTGACCCACTTATTTAGTTATCATGTAAACAGAGATTCTCCTTGGGGAACGGGAGGCGTTGTTGGTAGAAGAGGGTCGGACAGGGTATGGAACATAAAATTCTTCGGAAGGAAAGGCCCCCGGTGAATCAAAGGTGGGGTCTTGGGGACTCAAGGCCCAGCTTCCAGGGACTGAGTACCTTTGGGAGCCCAGGAAGGACATACTGGACAGTTTTTTGTCTCTCTTTAGAGCTTTCTAGCCTTGTCTACCAATGGAAATCTTACCATCAAGTGCTCCCTCTGGTGGTCCCAAACCAACACTTCTTTTCTCATTTGCAGAAATGACCACTGGATGTATGATAGATTCCAGATTGCCCAATGCCTTCTCCATCAATAAACATATATTAAGTTCAATAAGAACAAGGCACCATAATAGACAACAGTGAATCTAAAGATATATACGGGCCTGGGGCGAAGAACCTGTGGCCTTGAGGCCCTCTAGGTCCTCAAGTGTGGCCCTTTGACTGAGTCCAAGTTTTACAGAACAAACACTCTAATCAAGGGGATTTGTTCTGGGAAGTTTGGATTCAGTCACTTGAAGACCTAGAGTGTGGCCTTGAGGCAGCAGGTTCCCCACCCCTGGTATAGGCATAGCTAGGTGGTACAGTGGGCAAAGAGTCAGGAAGACCTGAGTTCAAATATAGCCTCAGATACTCACTGTGTGACCCTGGCCAAGTCATGTAACTTCTGTCTGCCTTACTTTCCTCAACCGTAAAATGAGTTCAATACAGCACCCACCCCTCAGGGTTGTTGTGAGGATCAAAAGAGACATTATTTGTAGAGTACTTGGCACAGTGCCCAGCACGTAGCGAGCATGTCATAAATGTTAAATGTTAACTGCAAAATAAAGATAATAATAGCACCTACCTCCCCACTATCAAATGAGATAGTATTTGTAAAGCTAATCGCATAGTGCTTGGCACATAGCACATCCTAATAAATACTTGTTACCTTCCTTTCTTCCTTCCCTAGCTAGACGTAAAAGGAAAATAAGAATCATACAGTTATAAATTGAGAGCTAAAAGAAACGCTAAAGACCACCAAATCCAATGCCCACCTCATTTTACAGATAAGGAAGCAGGCCCAGAAAAGACTAAATAACTTGCCCAAGGTCACTGCAGTAGTTACTAAGAAAGCTGGGATGCAAAGCCAGATCTTTTGACTTCAAAGCCAGTATTCTCTCCATAGCCCTACACTATTTCCACTACAGATTCTAATCCCATTCTTTCATTTTACAGAAGGAAGGCAGCAAACGGCAGAGCTGGGATTTGGAATTAGATCTTCCAAATCCAAAGGCAGTATTCCTTCTATTGCACTGTCGCCGCCCTCTTTGCTCTTTGGGATTTACAAGGAGATGCTAGATGAATTCCCATACTCCTCAGTCAGATTTTTCTGAAGTGATCAGAATTCATTTTGGAAGCCACCTTTGCCCTGCTCACCACCTGGCATCCTGTGTCATTCTCCACTCTTGACATTAGGCAGAAAGCAGATGACTGCCTTCTGCTGCTATCCCCCGCCCCCTTCCCAGCTCATGATCTGACACTGGTTCTCTTACCGCTGTCCCCTGCTAATATGGCAAGTCCTACATGATCTCAGCCCCAACTGGGCGAATGCTGCCCTCACCTCCATCCTGATTCCAAACGCTCCCAGCAACAAGGCATTTCTGATACCCGGGCAACAGAGTCAGACTTCTGCTGACACAAGGGAAGCCTCTCTGAGTCTTAGTGAAGCCTGGGTGCCAACTTTCTGCCTCTTGGAAACAAAATCTTCTGAATTCTTTGCAATCTTTACACAGGCCTACCCTGATTTCCTGGCACAGTCTTTTATACACATCCTTCCATGTCCTAGCTTCTGTCTTCATCTGGGCTCTTCTCGATGTCTTCTGTTTCTGTTTCGCAGCCTCACTGATTCCTTTTCTCATGCTAACAAAATCCTTGTATTGGATCTGTCTGTGGCTGAGATTCTCTGCTAAATGAAGTTCTCAATATCTTTGTCAGCTCCTTTCTTTTCCTAGAAATGAAAATCTTTTGTTTCCAGGGTGCTAGCCATTGGTTCTTTATGGAAAGGTTTTCATTTCAGTCCTTTTTGTCTTTATTTTTTTTTAATTAAATCTTCTTTTGAGAGGCAGCAGTGGCATAGTGTGGATTAAAAAGGTGGTCGTAGAATCAGAAACACCTGACTTCAAGACCTGTCTTGGATACGTGAGACTGGCTGCAGGAGACTGGACAAGTCACTTAACAGCTCAACACCCTAGACAATTAAGACTGGAAATTGCAGAGCCCGACCACTCACCCAGTTCTCCATACCAAGGAAGTCACAAATCAAATTTAATTTTTTTTATTTTATGATTTCTATAACTACCCTCTCTCTGAGAAGTCAGGGTTCCAAACCAATGCTACAGATTCCCAGTCCCTAACACAGAAATGATGTTAATAGATTGTATTTACCAGTGCTTACCATGTGCCAAGCCCTGTGCTAAGTAACCGTGAGTCAAGTAGAGAACCACCCTCCCCACCATGTTGGTGAAGATGAAACTAACTAGATAGACTGTCCTTTCTGAATTCTTCCATTCTTGCAGGTATTTCTACCTTCTGGAAATACGTTTTGATAATGTTGAGCTGGTAGCTAACTACTGGAAAGAGTGATGAAGGTAATTCTCATTCAGTATGCTCCTCTCTTTCCATTTTTTCTCTGCTCAGCACCGTGAGCTTAGTAAAAACTTTCCAAAAACCCATGTGCTATTTCTTTGGGTCTGCTCTGGCTTTGTACAGGCATGAATGTTTGAATCATTGATTGTCAAGGGCCCCAGCTTTGGTGCAGATTTAGCGTTGGCACAACACTGAGATGAAGGGAAATAGAAACTTTTGACAAGGCTCACCTCAATCTTCCCAGTGATGAAAACCCACTCCACCTGTCTGGGCAGTGTGCCCAGGATGTGATCATCAGTTTTCTAATTAGAGATGTGCTACTCTTTGCCTTTCACACGCACCTATGACGTGGGCCCTGACTTTGGATGTGGAAGATTGAGCAGAGTATTAGTTCTCAGGGAATCGTTGGGCCACTGACGCTGGCAAGCTTTTCTCATTTGGCCCCTAATTTAGTTCAGACATTGGCTGCTCTATCCCTCCATCCTCTTTGGTGGAAGGCCCCTAACAAGTACTCTTCGATCCAGGGACACTGGCCTCCTGGCTGCCCCGTGCCTGGAAGACTCCCTCCTCCACTCTGTCTACTGACTTCCCTGGCTTTCTTTAAATTCCAACTAAAATCCCACCTCCTCTTAGTTCCCAACCCCTCTTAATTCCAGTACCTTCTCTCAGTTAATTATTTCCTGTTTACCCTGTATATAATTTGCTTTTTATATACTTGTTTGTGTATTGCTTCTCCATTAGATTGCATATTCCTTAAGGGCAGGGACTGTGTTTTGCCTCGTTCTGTATCCCCAGAGCTCAACGCAGTGTCTGGCATATAGTGGACACTTCATAAATGCTTATTGAATTATTATTTAATAAAACTGAAGGGACACATATTAGGAGGAGAAAAGTAGATCAGGACTATTCTCACTAGCCCAGTGATTAAGAAGAAAATGGATTCCATTGAACTTACCCATTCCATTTGTTTTAAGTGCTAGACATAGTAGCCCCTGTTTAGGCACAAATCACCCTCCAGCCTTTATCATAGAGACATGGTGGGTCAAAAGTTTCGACCTGCCATTGGACAGGCATGTTTCTGTAGTTTTTCACCTTAAAAAAACTTCCATTGGGCAGTCAGGTAGGAAGACTGAGAATGGAGAAAGAATCCATATTGGCTGACTTCCATGTTGGCCAGGACTTCTCCCTGCTTGCCAGAACGTGGAAGCAGGAATGAGAAGAGAGGACAGTAGGAATGAAGAGGACTGGAGTGCACTGGACCTGAGGTGCTGACCAGGCAAGATGGAGAACAGAGCAAAGCTGAGACAGTATGACTGAAAGTGGGGCAAGTAAAAGTAGACAGAGCAGCAGATTGCAGGGTTAGTAAGAAACCTAAAACCTCCAAAGCCTTCACTGCATTCTTGAATCAGGGAAGCTGCTCTCTGTCTTCTACCTAGTCTAATACTGGCCCTCTTACCCAATTCAAGAAGGTATAGGGAGAAGATATTTTTCTCTTCTCAATGGAAGCCAAAGCCGTTTAGTTATTTGAAAACATTCTTTTAACTGCTCAAGCTTGCTTTTAATCTGTTTGAAACTGTTATTAAGAAATCTAGATGGCTATATAACATAAATTTGGGGAACTACGAATACTCAGAGCAAGATTGAGGGAGAAGCCAAACCCTTTGATAAGTGTTTTGCCTTTTTTTTTCCCCCTTTAGCAGAATCTGAATAGGGGTGGAGCTGATGAAAGTATATTTGGTATGCATGTATGTGTGTGTTTATATTCAGGTCATACTTCATATTTTTTTCTTTTGAACCCAGTGAGATAGAGAGATTTTAAGAAAACTAGTTAAGAACCATCCAAGATAAGGTAAGAGATTGGTGAAATTTTTGCCTAAAAGGCCCTTGGCACCAAAGTCAATGAGTTTGCTACTAACATTGCTTAATATCTAGGAGTCAACCCCTGAGGGCCCCTGTTTCTCATGGGTGGCACACCTTTCCCACCCTTCCCTCCCCACCCCTATTACCAGGGACTTCCAAGTATGAATATATGCTTAGAATTTTTTTTTAAAAGATTCTCATGGTTTGAGAATTTTTAAATTACATTTTACATTCTTCCTTATTCAGTTTGCCTTTTAAACAGAATTGCTTCAGAGACACTGGAAAGACTCACTGTGAAAGATTTCTTTTTCCTTGGTGCTTTTAGATTTTGAACTAAATTTTAACCCAGGTTTTCTTGCAGATTTGGGAAGATTTTATTTCTTTTTTCCTTTCCTATTTTTTATTTGCTTAGTTTTTTTTAAGTTTTGTTTTCTTATAATTCACTGAAATTATATTTTCCCCGTCCTGATTTCTTTAAATGTGATTTTAGTTGTGTTGCTGTTATTTTAGTCTTCTACAATTATATGTCCCTCTTCCAAAATTCTGCTACTGTGTTCATAGGAAGATTGTAATGTAGTGTTTCTTGTTGATGCTGCTGATTAATGTACTAAGTAGGTGTTTTCATGAGATTATGTGCATAGGTAAGTGGTACTTTTTTAGTGCCTAGTTATATACTAATTGTTGGTATATGAGTGTAGTTATCATAACTGCTTTCCCATTATTCTGTGCATGTCTTTTTGTGTTGTCACTAATTAGCTTTTCTGATTTTCTATTTGCTGCATTAATCGCATATGGCTATTGATTTATTGTGTTATTATTGTATAATACTTTATTTCTAATGCTTAATTTGGTATCTTGTGTATTGTTGATCAACTTATTGAAAAAAGTGAAGCTGACTTGATTGCAATGTGTTGTCATATTATGGCAGATATACAGAAAGGAGTCTTTTGATAATAACATTCTAAAAATCACCAAGAGCTATAAATGATTTAAAGGATTGTAAAATTAATCATAGCAACCTAGTGCATATGCTTTGGCCAGCTCTCCCAAAGTCAGACCAAATACATCTGTTCTTCCAGGTTCTAGGGTACCCTGAGGGTTGGTTTATGGTTTGTTTCTTCTTTACTGCATGCAGTTGGCTTGAACCCTCACTGGCTATGTTCTGTTAGGCACCACTAAGTAGGGTCCCAGTTCCATTTAACTACTTAACATCAATTAGCTCTTACAAAGGGATGTTTATTTCAAAGATAAAGCCATAATAAAAGTGTACATGTTCCTTCCCCCCCCCCCAACACCTCAGGGACATATTCTCCCTTTACCCACCTCAGTCTTTGGGGAGAGTGGTTCACTCTTAGCTTGGTTCCTACATAACACTGGCCCCATCAAGTTCATATTCAAATACAACCTTGTCAGATGAGTCCTAGCCCTAGTTACTGTCGAACTGAGTCTCATAGGTCACTACTGAAGATTGTTCTTTGCTCCCCTTCGAACCAATGCTGAAAACCCAGATACTGGAAAGCCCAGACACTCACCTTCCTAACCTTTCAAAATGCACAAGAGCGTAGGATCCAACTCCTTCCCCTAGAATGGAGAAGGATAAATGCAGAATTGGGAAAGAACTTTTACTATCTCATTTCTAAAATATACAAAGAATTGAGCCATTAAATCTATAAGAATACAAGTCAGTCCCCAATTGATAAATGTTCAAAGGATATGAACAGGCAGTTCTCAGAGGAAGAAATTAAAGATATCTATAAGCATATGAAAAATGCTCTAAAACACTATTGATTAGAGAAATGCAAATCAAAACAACTCTGAGGTACCACATATCACCAGTCAGATTGGATAAGATGACAAAACAGGAAAATGACAAATGCTAGAGAGGATGTGGAAAAATTGGAACACTAATACATTGCTGGAGGAGTTGTGAGCAGATACAACCATTTTGGAGAGCAATCTGCAACTATGCCCAAAGGGCTATAAGTAATTTCACATCCTTTGACCCAGCAATATCCCTTCTAGGGCTGTGTAACAAAGAGATCATAGAAGTGGGAGGAAGACCCATATGTACAAAAATGTTTATAGCAGTTCTTTTTGTGCTGGAAAAGAAGTGGAAATCAAGGGGATGCCCATCAATTGGGGAATGGCTGAACAAGTTGTGGTATATGCATGCAATGGAATGCTATTGTGCCATAAGAAACAAAGAGCAGACGGACTTCATATCTACCTGGAGAGGCTTATACAAACTGATGCTAAGTGAGAAGAGCGGAACCAAGATAGACTGGACTCTTCTCAGAAATGCAGGGCTATAAGTAAACTTCAAAAGACTCATGATGGAGAGAAATGTCTACATTCAGAGAAAGAGCCAGAAAGAACAGAGTTTGAATGCAGATTGAAGCAAATTACCTGCTCTCTTTCTTTTTCTTGTTTGGTTTTGTTTCCTCTTTCCCATTGTTCATTTCATCCGATACAATCCTTTATAACCTGACTAATGTCTAATGTGAAACTATTTGCAGATCCTATACTTGATTGTATGCTGCCATGGGGGGGGGGGGAAGGGGCCGGGGGGGGGGAAGGAAGGGAGGGGAAGAAAATTTGAAACTCAAAGAACTGGGGGACTGAATCTTGTAAATTCAAAGTAAACTAACAAATTAATAAAGACCAAAACAAAAAAAAAGAATAAATGCAGAAGCCAAGAACAAAAGTCCCATTTTTGGATACATACAACCTTGATGGGGAGAAGGCCCCTCCCTTTACAGCATTGCTTCTCCTCAGACTCTGAGAGAAAAAAAAGACTACAACCACAAATACAGCCAAAGACAACATGCCCAAAGAGATTAAGCTGAGACTGATTCAGACTTTTTGAAGATTTCTTCAGTTCAGGCTATGCAGTCATACAAAAATGGCTCCTCCTAACGACAGGTTAATAGAACAGAACCAATAACAGAATGTCCATGAATGTGCCAGTCTCTCCAATGCAGAAGTAACCATTTCACCTTTTGCACACGGAGGAGATATGCTGTCCCAGGTTTCTCTGCACAGGCACTAGATGCCCCCAGGTCAGTGGGCATTTTGTGAATTACCAGACCTACATGATCATTCCATAATTTCCAGAGAAACTGATAGTAGAAGATAGTACCTAGAAACTCATCTCAACTTCCTTTTCCTCTGGGAGAAATTTGCCTAAAACACCAAAAGTCTTCATAAGAAGAAAAGGTTTGCAAAAAAAAAGTATTTTCTTAAGTTAAAAAAAGAAGCCTTGGGGTGGGTACCTGGAGCAGTGAATAGAGCACCGGCCCTGGAGTCAGGAGGACCTGAGTTCAAATCTGGTCTCAGACACTTAACACAAAAACTTGTGTGACCTTGGGCAAGTCACTTAACCCCAATTGCCCTCCAAAAAGCAAAAAAAAAAAAAAAGAAGAAGGCTTTCCCATAGGTAAGAGTCCAGGGGTCTGGAACCTGTAGCCTCAAGGCCACATGTGG
This sequence comes from Petaurus breviceps papuanus, assembly GCF_028583685.1. Classification (NCBI taxonomy): domain Eukaryota; kingdom Metazoa; phylum Chordata; class Mammalia; order Diprotodontia; family Petauridae; genus Petaurus; species Petaurus breviceps. The sequence goes on from NW_027187376.1 coordinate 2,529,155, forward strand.
CCTTCGAATGTCCTTGGGTGCAGTCTTTTGATTGAGTCCAAGTTTTACAGAGCTGTGAACAAATTGGATTCAGTCAAAGGGATGCACTTGAGGGCCTAGAAGAGCACACATGGCCTTGAGGCAGCAGGTTCCCTACTCTTGAGTAAGACTAAGCCCACATTCCCCATGCCAAGGGGATATTTTAGATGAAAATAAGAAATCTTGTCTAGAAAGAAATTATTAGAATAGACAAGGGAAATTTGGATCAATCATTTGAATGATTCACTAAAGCACTGGCAAGTATCTGAGTTAGAAAGGAGGAACAAAAGAAATTTTTAAAAAGAAAAAAATGAGGAATAGATTTATGGAAAACATTAAAGGAACACCTTTGAGATCCAGACAGATCTTGAAGGCTGCAGAGCCCAGAATAACATGGCAAGCATATCTCCAAAACCTAAAAAGGCAATATAGCAGTGGTGGTGGTGTTGGTGTTAGTCTTTCACAGCAAGTTGATGATAACTTTATTCATTTTCCTCTTCAGTCAAAGGAAAAAAGCCTTTTGACTTTGCAATTTGAGTGAATGTTCAACTAAGAGATTGACAGAGAAAGTAACAGTAAATTCTAAGGCTGCAGGTGAGATTATACTGGGAAAATTGTATAGAGAAATGATTCATAGCCTTAACTGACAATCGCCACTCATTGGCTTGATGTTCAGTAGAAGCTACAAACTAATTTCTGTATACAATCTGTTGCTGGACACAGTAATTAAGATGGAAGGTAGACATACAGATACAAAAAAGGATTGAACTTAGGATAGTCCAACTCTGGCCAGCACAGGAGCAGCTTCTTGTGTATAGGCAGGAGAGTGCTGGGGCCATTTCTAACCGTCTCAAAAGAATTGGCTATTAAATTTTCAATGTAAGCATTGTACCTCAGGAATCAGCAAATGTTCCAAATCAAGGTGTGATTTATTGTTTTGTTGATTTTCTAAACTCACGAAAGTGATGGAGAAAATCTTGGTAATGCAGATTAAACTTAACAGTCTGTCCTACATACATTCCTCACCCCCCTCTAGAGAGGCAGTTGCTAAACATGCATGATACCTATATGCAAGCAGAGAATATAGAATTGGTATATGAGAGACTAGATTCCAAGGACCAAGCATCAGGAAAACAACATGAGTCCAAGGAAAGAAGTCACCCCAGACCTTAAAAACAGTAAGAAGGACCTAATCATCAGTTACCTATGTGTCCATCCCATTTGGGCTTATAGGATATTACATTAGAGGTGATAGTGAAGGTTGAGAATGTGGAATATACTAAATTGGACAGTGGCTTTGAAGTGCCCATTATATCCCAGAAATTCTATAAGAGACATTTGAGAAATATACCTTTATAGTAACTGAAAAGACTAGGAATTTATTGAGCCAAGGGGCCAAAAAACAAACAAGCTGCCCACATTTGAGATACATCAGAGCAAGCTTGAAGTTTCCTAAATTGATGTCAACAGGAAAGTGGGCACCATGCTTTGTTATTTCTAGATCCACCAACTCTCACTGGAATGTCAGCAATGAATGGAAACAGTTCCAGCCTATTTAAAGCATTAGCAGATACTTTGAGCAACAAGCTGGGACCTAATACCTGCACACTTGGACTATCTATGCAGCCTGTGTAGAAACCAGCAGAAGAACAGAGGTGCTGGGAGCAAAAACAATGACTTTTCAAACTCAGAAGTAAATTTGGAGAAGTTTCACTTTGGTAGCCTTCCAGGACTGGAACAATAGAAAGATCCCTTGAGACACAAGATCAGCAGGAGAACACGTCTGTTCTCATTTCATGAGTGAGATGTTGGATGTGCCTAAGGAACAACTCACAGAACCCACAAGATCAGCCCCTGAGCATTCAGGGAATGATCTAAGAAGATTCCTTTATCTTCAATGGAGGACCTTAGAAGCCATGTAAAAGAATAATTGGTCAATGGTATCTTCACAGACTCTAGCAACCTAAATGCATTGGATATAATGGTGGTTAAGAACAAGAATGGAAAAACGGGTGTCCAGATGACTGCCCTATGAAGAAAACATCTAAAATGAACCCATATAATCACAGCAAGAGTTTGATACCTTGAAGATGGTGGAGTAGAAACAGGACCTCCATGTGGCTCTGGCTCCTACCACCTCCAATCCATGTAAAAGGGGACTCTGAACAAACTTTGGAGCCGCAGAACCCACAAAATGACACAGAGAAGCTAACCTCCCACTGAGGATAGCCTGGCAGGCCTTCAGGAATCTGCCAGCACAGTGCTCTGGGAGCTGACCCCAGCCCTAGCAGAGGTTTTAGCCCCAGGGCGGGCCTGACCAACCACCTGCTGGAGGGACTCCAGATCACCAGCAGCTGTGGCTGTTTCCAGAATTATCAACACATAGATACTAAGGACAAAGTGAGAGGTCAGTGCAGTATGGACTTTGGGACCCAGTAGTTGGGAGTGAGTCGGCTTTTGCCCCTGGGGTGAGAAGCCACTGAGGGCTGCAGCCCAGCTGCAGCTACAGCTCCTGGCCTGCAGAGTGTAGGGGGAACAAGCGACCAGTCTGAGGGGTAATCACTTTGCTTTAACCTGCTTGGATCTGGATTGCAGTCTAGGGTGGAGGTCCTGGGGTGTGTGACCAGCTTGCCAGAGCATGTGGAGGCTTCAGAGAGGACACCCAACTAATACCTCTGGAAGCTGAGAAAACCCCAGCATTTGGAAAGAAGTTCTCCTGTCTGGTGGCAGAGTCCTACTGTGGCAAAGGGCCCCAAAGTCAAGCAAAATGAGAGGCAAAATAAGCAGGCAAGGGGCAGCCAGGTAGCACAGCAAGTAAGAGCACCAGCTCCAGTGTCGGGATGACCTGTGGATAGAATCTGGGCTCAGACACTTAGCACCCACCCAGAAACACCTGGCCGTGTAACCTTGAGCAAGTTACTTAACTCCAATTGCTTAGGGGTGGCCAGGTGGCTCAGTGAGTAAGAGCACAGGCTCCAGTGTCGGGATGACCTGGGGATCAAATCTAGGCTCAGATACTTAGCACCACACCCAGAAATAACTGGCCGTGTAACCTTGAGCAAGTTACTTAATCCTGACTGCTTAAATAAATAGATAGATAGATAGATAGATAGATAGATAGATAGATAGATAGATAGATAAATAAACAAATAAATAAATGAATGAATAAATAAATAAATAAATAAATGGATAGATAAATAAATAAATAATAAATGAATAATGAGCAGGCAAAGGAAGAAAACCAAGCAAAGCAATCCAACATTAGACTCCTATTTTGGGGACAAAAGGGATCAAAGCATGGAACAGGAGGAAGACAGTGAAGTCAGAACTCCTGCGCCAAAAGCTTCCAAGAAAAATACAAGCTGGTTACAGGCCACAGAGGACCTTAAGAAGCAGATAAGAGAAGTGGAGGAAAAATTGGGAAGAGAAATGAGAACAATGCAGGAAAATTACGAAATGAGAGTCAACAGCCTGACTGAAGAAAAATAACACCTTAAAAAATAGACTAAGTCAAATGGCAAAAGAGGCTCAAAATGGCAATGAGGAGAAGAACACTTTAAAAAGCTGAATTTGCCAGATGGAAAAAGAATCTGAAAAGCTCACTGAGGAGAATCATTGCTTCAGAATTCGATTGGAACAAATGGAAGCTAGTGACTTTATGAGAAATCAAGATGCTTTTAAACAGATCCAAACAAATGAAAGAATAGAAGTCAATGTGAAATATCTCATTGGAAAAACCACTGACCTGGAAAATAGATCCAGGAGAGATAATTTTAAAATTATTGGACTACCTGAAAGCCACAAACAAAGAAAGAACCTAGAAATCATCCTCCAAGAAATTCTCAAGGAAAACTGCCCTGATGTTTTAGAACCAAAGGGCAAAATAGAGGTTGAAAGAATCCACAGATCACCTCCAGAAAAATATCCCAAAAAGAAAAATCCTAGGAATATTATAACCAGGTTCTGAAATTCCCAGATCAAGGAGAGAATATTACAAGCAGCCAGGAAGAAACAATTTGAATGTTGTGGAAACACAACCAGGATAACTCAGAATCTGGCAGCTTCTACACTGAGGGATTGAAGGGCTTGGAATTTGATATTCTGGAGGTCAAAGGAGCTGGGATTAAAACCAAGAATCACCTATCCAGCAAAACTGAGTATCATGTTTCAGGGGAAAATATGGTCATTCAGTGGAATAGAGGACTTTCAAGCATTCTTGACAAAAAAACAAGAGGTGAATAGAAAATTTGACATTCAGATACAAGAAGCAAGAGAAGCATGAGAAGGTAAACAGGGAAAAGAAATCATAAGGAACTTGTCAAAGTTGAACTATTAACATTCCTACATGTAAAAACTATAATTGTAATTTATGAAACTTTTCTCAGTATAAAATAGTTGAAGGGAATAGGAATATACATATATATATATATATATATATATATATACATATGTCTATATAGGAGGGTATACAGGAGTATGAATACATATGTGAATGTGTGTATATATGTTTACAGGTATACATAGAGAGAGGGCACAGGACCAATTTAATAGGAAGGGATGATATTTAAAAGGTGAAATTAAGAGGTGAGAGAGGAATATAATGAGAGGAGATGAAAAGAGACAGAATGTGGTAAACTATCTCATATAGAAGTGGCAAGGGGAAATGGTTACAATGGAGGGGAAGAATAGGAAGGCAAAAGGGAATGGGTCAACCTTATTCTCATATAATTTGGCTCGGAGAGGGAATGAAACACACACTAAATAGGGTATCTCACTCTACAGGAGAGTAGGGGGGAAGGGGATGAGAGGGGGCATGATGGAAGGGAGGGCAGGCTGGGGGGGAGGGAGGTTGGAAGCACCCACTTTTGAAAAGGGACGGGATCAAAGTAGAGAATAGAAAAAGTGGGAGGTGGGATAGGAGGGAGGGAAATATAGTCAGTCTTTTACAATATATCTACTAGTACGTTAATGCTTTGCATTAGCTACACATGTACAACCTATACTGAACTGCTTATCTTCCCAGTAAGGGTGGGTGACAAGGGAGGAAGAAAATGAATCTGGAATTCAAAATTTTAAAGTCAAATGTTTAATATATATATATGTATATACTATTATTAATACTATTTTACATGTAATTGGGAAATAAGATACAGGTACTGGGGCATAGAGATCCACCATGCCCTACTGGAAAAGTCGAAGAGCGTATGGGAGAAGATATGGGAGAGAGAAGATTGGAGGAGGGGATATCCTGTGGGACTGCTATTTTGGGGTGGTGGGTAGGGGGAAAACGGGGAGAAAATTTGTAACTCAAAATCTGGCGGAAATGAATGATGTAAATCAGAAGTCAATAAAGCATTTGAAAAAATGGGAAAAAAAAACAGCAGAGAATATTTTAGTAAATACTTATAGAAAAACAGAAATGATATCATATTGGTAATATACTGCAAACCTCTTGACCAGAAGGAAAAAACAGATGATGAGATCCAGAAGAACAACACAGAAAGGGAACAGTGGGAACAGAGAATTGAAGGGAGACTTCATCTGTCTAGGACATATGTTGTAGTTCTTCCTCTGCAAAAAGTACAGCAATTAAAAATCACGATTTGCATTGTAGATGATTCCATTCTATAGAAAGTAGAGGAAGGAATGAGGGGGAAATATTATTGTGCAATAGATAAAGTCAGGAAAATATGAATTTGTATCTAGTCTCAGACACTTGTAGCTATGTGACCTTGGATCAACTTCTAGATGCCTGTTTCCTGCATTGTAAATTAGGTACGGTAAAAGCACCTACCTCACAGAATTTTTGTGAGGACCGAGTAAGATAATATGTGTAAAGTGCTTCACATGGTGCCTGGAACACAGTAGGCACTTAAAAAATACTTGTTTTCTTCTTTTCTTCCTTGCTTCTGACCATTATGTAGGAACTTGCTGCCAGGGCAGAAATGATAGAAATCTCGGTAGGAAATAAGTTCACAATGGATAAGAAGGAAAATGTCAGGCACACTCTAATAGACTTTATGTGAGTATATTTCAAAGAGTTCAGAGAAAATTTTGGTAGGAATTCATGGCTTAAAGAGGGATGGGATGCTCTCAAAAATGAAATTAGGAAGACATATGGTTCTGATAAGGAGATAGTGGGGAGAGCTATGTAAAAGACCTGTGACCACAGGAAACTGTTCAACTGATATTTAAACAAACATTAAATTCAACAAGTATTTATTTAAAAAAAAGTTTGGGGGCGGCCAGGTAGCGCAGCGAGTAAGAGCACCAGCTCCAGTGTTGAGAACACCTGGAGATAGAATCCCAGGCTCAGACACTTAGCACTCACCCAGAAACACCTGGCCGTGTAACCTTGAGCAAGTTACTTAACCCCAATTGCTTAGGGGCAGCCAGGTGGCTCAGCGAGTAAAAGCACCGGCTCCAGTGTCGGGAAGACCTGGATCAAATCCGGGCTCAGATACTCAGCACCACACCCAGAAATAATAACTGGCCATGTAACCTTGAGCAAGTTACTTAACCCCAATTGCTTTAACCTTGAACTGATATTCAAGATACTCAGACTATCTGTTTGGCAGCTAGGAGTTCTCAGTATTAAATTTAAGCAGTAGAAATTATCATATTCCTTTGAGACTAGAAAACAAAAAGAAGGTAACTTTCATCTGAATTTTTGTTATCGATTTGAACATGTGACCCAGAATATTTCTGGAGTACTGGCAATTTTCCAATGACTGTTGGAGAAAATAGTCAGACACTATTTTCCTGGAAGTTCTGGTAAACTTCAATGAACTAATTGTCTTTAGAATTTCACTAGAAAATCTTGAGAAAAGACCAATAAAACTGTTGGACCAATTAGGGGAAGCTACTCTGGAACTTTTCATTGATAAGTGGCCAGCTTTACAGTGCCTTGGTCAAGTATTTGGGTTGTGTGATAGGGCAAGATATGAATGCTGGCAGAAGTACTCCTGAATTGGCCACCTCTAAAGAACTTTCAAATCTGTCAGTCAGGCCAATCTTTTGTAGGACTGCCAATCAATATGGCAAATATGTTAAGAACTACACTGCTACTACTAAACCATTCAATGACTTCTATCATGGATATATAATTGAAAAGAAACAAAACCGAAGGGCAGAATGGTTAAGTTGCTCTAAACTCTATGAAAACAAATGGACATAGGTGGATGTATAAATGTGGAAGGAAAAAATCTCAGCTATTTATAACAGGTACCAGTGTTCGCCTATAAACAAGTTGAGGCAGCTATGTGGCACAGTGAATAGAACACCTGCCCTTAGAGTCGGGAGGACCTGATTCAAATCCAGCCTCAGACACTTGATAATTAACATTTACTAGCTGTGTGAACTTAGGCAAGTCACTTAACCCCAATTGCCTTGCCCTCCCCCTTCCAAAAAGCAAAAAACCCAAGAAAACAAGTTGTTGGGTTTTTTTCCTATATACAGATGCTAGCCTGGAAGATTTGGAAGAAGTCATATCAGGAGAATGAAGACCACCATATAACTTACGGTATTGGCAAACAGAGGACTTGGCAATGGTGAGATCTGGCACTTTATACACAAACCATAGCTCTTGACTTGGAAATGAGTTGTCAATGAGAAGTCCAAAGACTAGATGGATGAAGCAAAGTTTCAGGTATGGTCTGAAAACAAACCAGTGACCTATTTTCACCACTGCCCAGTTAGATGCTGCTGCCAGAGATGTTTGGAAGCACTAGTCAACAATGAATTCTGCCTACACCACCATAGAGGGAACATTGATGTGGACAAAGAAGTTCTGTCCCAAAGGCCATATGATACTGAAGCTCTGGTCATTCCTGAGAAAGGAGTAAACGCTATTAAATGAATATTCAGGGAATTCTGCTACAGATGCAGCTCAGAGTTTAGGACTTCCAACCAGGTAGCATGGTAGCAGGGCATAGGAATCTTGTCATATTGAAGCGACCTTTCTTGTCTCCGAGGGTCACAGCTATCTGTGAGAAAATAGCAGATTGCTGATAGACTGCAAGAAGTAATACAAGGCAATAAGTAGAAAAGTCCCGTTCTCTAGAAGGCATCTTGCAGTTGACAGTGGGAAATGTTGAGAGAGCACTACCTTTGCTTTAGTTATTTGTTTGTTGTTGTCTATTCTTAGTTTTTGAAGAGCACCAACAATGTCACAGGTGATGTCTTGACTGGAGGGTGAATTGGATTTAAGAAAGGCAGAGTTGCACAAAGTCACCAGCCTCGCCCTCTCTTCCAGAGTCATTGAAGTCCATCAGGAGGACAAAAGTAAGAAGACTGATCGTGACCCAGGATTCAGTGGATGATCTCGGCGTCTTCAATGTCTGACCAAGCTCCAAGCATTCCACAGAGCCTGTTTCAGCTGCCTTCGTGGCCCCTGGAACAGATTGTTCTCATCCACCCATTCTCCCAGGGAGTGGGGATCACACTTGGGGTAGACACCCTCCCTAACTCACCAATGGGCTTGAGGTCTGTCAGCTACCCTCATCGTGGTTTAGGTGGTCTGCCAAGATGGTTTACCAGAGTGTGGCTGCTGGACATGCTAACAGCTTCTCAGAATCCCAGGTGAGAGTTGGGTGAAAGTGGACAACAAAGGTAGATACGTAGCCCTGAAAAAATCTTGGAAAGCCTTCATCGCAGCGGTGCTATTTTTCCCTGAACACCCCCAAGCAAGTGAAATAGTATAGAGGGAGAAGAAAGAGGGTCCAGAACAGAACCCTGAGGGATACCTAAGGTTAGATGGTGGAGGAGGATCCAGTATTAAGAGACAGAGAAAGAGAAGTCCGATAGGTGAGAAAAGGCAGATAAGAGTGGTATCATGAAAATGTAAAGAGAAGGGAGTATCACGAGGAAAGAGGATCAAGGCTGCAGAGAGGTGGAGGAGAAGGAAGATTGAGAAAAAGTCACTGGATTTGGCCACTAACAGATCATGAGTAACTTTGGAGGGAGCAATTTGGGTGGAATGATAACACTGGAAGTAACATTGTAATAATTAAGAAAGGAGCTTGTGGAGAGAGTGTGGAGGCACCTATTGTGGATGAAGAAATCTGGGAAGATGGAAGGGTCAAGTGAAGATTTTTCAGGATGGGGGAGACATGGGCATGTTTGTAAGCAGCAGGAAAATAGCCAGAAAAGAGGAAGAGATTGAAAATAAATGAAAGAGTGGGGATGATGGAGGGGGGCAATGTGTGGGAGGAGAGGGGATGGAATAGGATGGCTTGAACAGGTAGAGGGGTTAGCTTTGGTGAGGAATGAGGCCACATCATCACGTGAGACAGGAATGAAGAAGGCGTGTGTGTGCGTGCGTGAGAGAGAAGTTATATACATATATAACCATACATATATACATATGTATATATGTGCATAAGTTTTAATATATAATTGTACATATGTAGCTATATGTATGTGTGTGAGTATATGTGTGTAAATATACATACATACTATAGACAGACAGATAGATATTCTATTTATTTATGTAACAGGAGAATGGTAGTGAATTCCCGAATCACCTAAGATGGGAGCTGTCATATGGAGGTGCCTGGGATGTGCTTCTGAGAGACAAGACAGCTGGTGTGCACGTATGGACTTTCTGTGTTGGTCTACTGTGGCTGCCATCCGCGTTTTTCCACCAAAGAATGAAGGACTCATTCACTCAATCTCGGGGGAGGTAGGGGAGGACCTGAATTTAGGCAATGTGACCCCTAAGAAAAGAATCGAGGTTTTCTTCTTGATTTATTTGTCCTTTTCAGTTCTAGGTTCAGAGAGAAGAGCTCCTGACCCAGAAGCTGAAACCACAGGAACCTTGGAGGCAAGGATCCCCAGGCTGGATATTGAAGCCAGCTTAGCAGCCCGAAGAAATCAGAAGAGTTCATAGATGCTAGTCCAGTGGAATTCTGAACTTGAATTTGGTGGAATTAATACTATGTAGGAATTAAATTGAACCTAACCCCCCTCCCCTACCAAAGACCCAGGTGGTGTGGAGGGGGATTATACTACCAAGATATTTAGAAAAGTGTTTAAATGCTTATCCTTGCTATATCCCTGAAGTAAATGTTCCTTTGTAAATGCTAATCCGTTGTTAAATGGTTCAATAGAATTGGGGTGCTAATGACTGGATTCCTAAAATTGAATGGGAACACAGCCAGTGAAAGTTCTAGTCAATACCTCAAGGGTACCAGAGAAAAGAGGCCTGCTAAGTAACCCACCGGACCCTCAGAGTTCAGAGAGTAGAGACAGAGCAAACCTATGTTATATTTAGATGTTAAAAAGTCACATCACCAAGCATTTATTAAGCAATTACAATGTGGGGGCACTGGGCTAAAGTCTGGGGACAGAAATTCCTGCCCTCAAGGAATTCACGTTGTAATGGAGGGGGGCGCAGTATGCAAAAGACTGTGTGCATAAAATATATCTGCAGGGTGAATGATCTCAGAAGGGAGGCTCTAGGCTTGTAGAAGGTGGGATCTTAGCTGAAACCTCAAGGAAGCCAAGAGGCCACAAACTAAGAGGACGAGAATTTGAGTCAGTGAAAATGCAAGGAGCTGGGAGATGGAGTGCCTTATTCAAGGAATAGCCAGTGGGCCAGAATTCCTGGATAACAAAGTGAAAGGTATAGATCGGGGTATGAAGGGCTGTAAAAGCCAAACAGGGTTTTCTATCTGGTTCTGTAGATAAAAAGGAGGTTTCTTGAGTAAAGGGTGTGTGTGGAGACAGGGAGTGATATGGTCAGAACACCAATTTGGGAAGATCGCTTTGGCAGCAGAACGAAGGGTAGTCTAGAATGGGGAGAGACTCCAGACAAGGAGATCAACCAGCGGATCACTGCAATAGTCCAGGCAAGAGCAGATGGAAGATGAGTTAGATATAGAAAGTACCCAGCGTTTAGATAGTTCTGGTGGGAGGGCTTGCCAAGCCGTTTTCAGAGCTGCTGGCCCATCTTTGGTCACCCAACTCTCACCTGTGGTTCCAAGAAGCTGTAGCATGTGTAGCGATCCCTCCTCAGTAAAAAGGTGGCGGCAGATGGGTTAAATAAACCAGGTTGAGCGTAACCGACAGGCCTCAGACCCATCAGCCAGTTAGGGGGGTGTCAACCCTAAGCATGTGAAGACTTCCCTGGCAGAAGGGGTGGATGAGAATAACCTGTTCCAATGGCTGTGAAGGCTGATGAACAGGTGCTATGGGGCTCATAGAGCTTGGCCATACATGCAAGACGCCATGGTCACCCACTGGATCCTGGGTCGTAGCCAGTCGTCTTTTGTCCTGCCATTGAACTTCAATGACTCTGGAAAAGGGAGGCTGAAGATTTTGTGCTACTCTGGCTTACTTAAATCCAATTTACCCGAAAGTCACGACTACCCCATGATATCATTGGTCTTCTTCAAAAATGAAAAACGAACATGTCCTTGAGGTTCGCCAAGTGCTTCAGAACTATGACCCTAATGTATCCCCACAAAACAACCCTATAAGGTAGGTGCTAATATTATGCCCATTTTACAGATAAGGAAACTGAGGTACAGAGGTTAGGGACTTACTCAGGATCACATAGCTATTAAGTGTTTGATGCCAGATTTGAACTTGTTTCACTCCAAATCCAACACTCCATCCTAAGAAGGTAGAATCGACCACACCTAGCAAAAAATGGATTTCAGAGAAGAGAAAGGGAGAGATTTGTCTCTAGAATTAGAAAGTAAACTCCCTGAGGGTAGTACTTGAATTTGTATACCCAGAGTTTAGTACAAAGTCTGCAATATAATACATACTTAATAAATGTTTGTTGAGTGAATTGTTTTGAATTCTCCATTCCTCAACTTACAAATATTTTCAATTCAATCAGCATAGAAATATTAGGAACTTTCAAGGTACAGAAATCTGTTAATTCACCAAGTCATAACTTTTCAGTTATCCTCCAAATTCACTGTAAGTACCCTCAACTCTATGATAGTCTCTCTAGATCGAAAAGGTACGCAACATGGTTTATTCCTCTCTAAGCTTATTGCATATTTGTTCTAGATTTCCACACAATCATATTAGAAAATACTCAACATGAAGCACACAAAAAAATAATAGAAAAGTTTGTATTAGTATTAACAAGCTGTAATAATAATAATGAGGCCACGCTGATCTAAGCTTCGCAATTTATAAGGCGCTTTCCGTGAAACAATCCAGTATGGTAGATAGTACAAATATTATCACCTCCATTCTAAAGAGAAAGAAATTGAGGTTCAGAGAGAGTAAAAGATATTCCCAAAGTTTTATAGCTTTCAAGGACTGGTGTGAAGCCTCAGACCTCAAATTAATGTAATAAAGCAGGAAGCGCACAGGAACTTTGACTCTGCTACTAACCACCTGTCTGACCTTCTACAAGTCATTTCTGGGCCTTAGTTTTCCTTAAAGGATAAGGCTGAAATAGAAGATCTCTTGAAGAAATTCCTGGAGCATTTTACAACCCTAAATCCATCATCCCTTGATGACTAGTTTAGTTATTCCTCTTTGGAGGGAGATTTGCATAGAGATTACAAAACAAATCTCTGTCACGTACAGACAGAATTTCATTGGAAAGGTTCTTAAAAGGTGAAAGATAACCTGCATAATTACATGGAGTCTAATACCAGTTTGCTTGTTATACCTTCTTTCTATGTTATATTATATTGTATTGTATTGCATTGCATGGAATTGTATCTTATTCTATCATCACATCGTATCGTACCATACCGTATGGCATCGTACAGCATGGCATGGCATATTATGGTATGGCATGGTATTGTATCATATATCACATCATATCATATCATATCATATTATATGTATTCTTTCTAAGTCCACTTGCTAATTCAATAATAATCTAACAGAGCCTCTAGATTTGAGTGAAAGGTCCCTATCATACTACATGAAATACCGATGACCCTTGATCCTCTGCCTCTATCTCTGGGGGCTTAACAGAGATTCTCTTTGTGGTTTGGGGGGCCCCTAGACATGGATAACTGGCTAACCCAAAGTTTACCCACCTACTCACCTGAGATGACAACTCTTTTCTCATTGGTTCCTTCTAGCGATATCGATGTTGTGATCTCGCCGTTGAGATAGCGCCCCGCCAAAATCGATTGGCCCTCTCACCCACATCCTGGGGGCTGTGCTCTGTTAGCAAAGTGGATTGGTCCCTCTTAGTTCTGTTTATGACATTATTGACTTAAGGTGACAAGAAGTCATGCATTACTCCAGAGTTCAAATATTGTAACTGGCCTCCCCTTCCAACTAATGCCACCTCCCCTGCTTGGTCTCTTGTCTCCTACTCTCCCCTTCTTAGGATCTTTCTCCTCCCTTTCCAGAAACATTTATCTTCCTCCCCCTGTCCAGGAATATGTTCCTTCTTGGTCCCAACAACCTTTTCTAGATGTATATTAAATAAGAGAAATGCAGTTGGCTTCTCTTAAATAAAAAAAATTAACCACCAGGCCTTGCCGGGCCAACTCAAGCACTTTTGGTCATTTCCTAAGATCGAGCTCTGTTGCGGAAAAGCAGATACATGAAGTCATGTTTCTTTCTTTTTGCTGTTTCGTTATCACCCTCTAGTGTTCAATAGAATATCCTGCACATAGGAGCTTTCAAGGAATTCGCCCACATCTCTCCTTGAGGAAGATCATCCATCCTAACTCATTCTTTCAGCAATCATATGATCCAAACACTGACCCATTTCAGTGCCTCTATTCGTGCTATTTTCGGATTGCTATTCTCTCTACCTTTGCTTATGGATAAGCTTCCTTTAAATATAAACTCAAATGCAGTCTCTTCTCTGAAGGTTCATTTCCCCCATATCCCCAAGTTCATTAACAACCTTCACCCTCAGCCTTTATATAGTATTTTGATCTGTAACACTAATGCACTTATAGCCCACTCCTATGTTTCCAATCTTGTTTTGCCTTACTCCTTGTCATATATTCTTCTATCCAATGACACTGATCTCCTGGCTGTTCCATGAACAAGACGCTCCATCTCAGCTCTGGGCATTTTCTCTGACTGCCCCCATGGCTGGAATGCTCTACCTACTCATCTCTGCCTGCTTACCTCTCTGCCTTTCCTCAAGTCTCAACTAAATTTCCATCTTCTACAGGGACTCTTTCTCAAACCCTCCTCATTCTAGTGTCTTTCCTCTCATTTATTTCCTATTTATCCTGTATATAGCTTATTTGTATATATTTGTTGACTTGTCTCCCCCATTAGAGTAAGAACTTCTTGAGTGATACAGAGATTATCTTTTGCCTCTTTTTAAATCCCCAGAGTTTAACACAGTGCTTGGCATACAGTAGGTGCTTAATAAGTGTTTATTAACTGACTTAGCTAGTTACTAGACTACAAGATGCTTGAAGGTAGGTAACTTTTTATGTATATTTTGTATGTCCCTGATGCAGTGTTCTACATACAACAGGGGACTTTTGGGCACAGATCTTTAGGTCTTCCTCTGTTTTGTCATTATTTGTTACATCATTTCTGCCATAACAATAATAATAATAATGATGATGATGATGGTACTCTATAATTAAGCAGTCAGTTAGATCTGTGATCTCATGATTGTAGAAGTTTCCTCCATTCATGCAAATTGCAGTTGACTCATGTCTGCAACTCTTCTTCCAAAAGTTTGCCCAAAAGGGTCTATCCAATGTGCCTGATGTCTTCTTCGTTTTCTTACAGTATCTTACGAGTACTAGTAGTAACACTCTAACAGTCCACATGCTTAAGTCCACGATCTCAACATGTGACCAACCCATCTTATCTTCCTGCCTTACAATTCCTTGATGATTCCTCTACTCCTGTTTTTCCTCCTTAGTTATATGTTGTAGCCTGCTCACACCCACCATATGCCTCTCTACACCCTCTGTGTGATATCCATCTTTATTTCATTGAAGGTAGCAGTGTTTTATTTCTTGCTGTTATATAGCAATGGTAGTAAAATGTTAGTGTTGAGAAGATGGGTCTTTGCTTTCATGGGAAGCATGGGTCAGATAAAGAGCTTTACAATTTCCTGAAAGTACTCCAGGTTTCTCTACTCTTCCTGTTTAACTCGCTGTTTATATGTACTGTCTGTCCCAGATATACATACTGTTGGACAAGCTCTATGGCATGTTTATTCAGATGTTAATTGAAATCCAAGCAATAGACATCCTTCATATACTTCATCTTTCCTGTGTGGATGGACAAAACAAGTTCCTTTGAAGGATTAGAGATCTCATCCAGGAGGTCCTGCTGTGTCTTGAAGCTTGACGCAATCTGCACAATGTCAGGTATAAACAGGAATATTTGGAGGACATCTCTCTGCGCAGGGAATTCTGGTCTTTGTCCTAAATCTTCTCCAATACACTGGGTGAGGCCCAAGCCAGTAAGACGTACATTTGCCAAAGATATATCCCCACTGTGATGACATGATACAAATTGTCTTCAGTACCTAACCTTCTCTCGGATATCCGTATATGCTTATTCTGCATTAAAATCCTACTCAGAAGCATCATGGTAAAGCTATGGCAACAGAACACATTCGTCGGCAGGTCCTACAAAGTTGGAAAGGGTTTTTATAAAAATCTAGTAATGGACTGTGTCTTTTGTCTGCAGATCGGCCTAGCTAAGCTCTGAGAGGTTCACTATTCACCATGAAGAGTTCAATATTTTGACTTTTTAATATTTTAATTCATTCAATTTTTAAATTAATAATAATTTAATATTTTAGCTTTTCAAAAACCATCTACTAAAGCACAGAAGGATTGTGGTCTATGTAGATGGAAGAAGGTGGAGTCACAGGGGATAGAGTCCTAGATCTTGGAATGAAGAAGAGAATTCAAATCCAGGCTCAGATGATTATAGCTTTGTGACCTTAAGCAAGTCATTTGTCTCAGGATTGTTGTGAGGATCAAATGAGATCATATTTGTAAAGCACTGGCACATTTTCTTTTTTAGAGAAGACTTAGTATTGTCATTTTAGATCTTTCCTCCATCAGTACAATTCACAGCCCATCCATGCTTTGTGATCCTATGCTATCCTTGTTGAAGCCTCTCTGTAGGGGAGAGGAAAGTCAAAGAGAGTATGATGATCAACAATCTCGGGAGAGCAACCACTTACTTATTATTCTGAGGAGTAACAGGTAGGATCCTATGGACTAAAATTCTAAAGGAGAAAGCCCACGTGCCATTCAAGCATGAAATTCTTTGTGCATGATAAGAAATGATGAGTTCAATGGTCTTACAAAAACACGGAGGGACTTGCATAAAATAACGAAGAGCAAAATGAGCAGAACCAAGAGAACATTGTATACACTAACAGCAATACTGTGTTCAGAATGATTGGGGGGGGGGGGAGGAGGAAGGGAGAGAATTTGTTACTCCACATTTTTAAAAAAAAATTTTTAATTGCTTTTATGTGTAACTGGGGGGAAATAAAATGTTAAATAAAAAATTTTTAAAAGAAGACTTTGAGCAACTAAGTTATTTTGACTATTATAAATACCCAAATTAACTACAAAGAACTTATGAAGGAAGATGCTATCTGCATCCAGAGAGAGATCTGATAAGTAGTAGATATAGAATGATTTTACATACACACACAGATATATATGTATACGTGTATATATATATATATTATATATATACATACACATATATATTTGTGTCAATGGTAGCCATCTCTAGGGGGAGGAAGGGGAGGAAAGGAAAAAAACGGAGAAAATTATGTTACATGATACTATATAAATATATGCAACATAAATATAAATATGATTAATAATATTTTAATTTTAATAAACATAAATTCATTTAATATATTTTTAAAGGAATAGTAAGTTGTATATAATAGATTTTCATTTTTATGTGCGATCATTTTTTTTCCTATTCTGTGTTATGGAAATGCTTTATTTCTTAAGTTCAGAATAAAATAAATAAAAAATGTTTTAAAAAGAATGAAATTCTGAGAAAACAAAGAGAGACAGCTCTGAGGAGGAGGAAAAATAGGAACTCTCTGAAGAGATTGATGTGAATACACAGGAAACTCACCAAACAACACAAAGCCATACTTTACAAATTTATGCTGCATAACTACAACTGGGTTCTCACTTTGTACCTCCCTAATTAATTCGCTATCTCACTCACCATGATTATTCTTCCAAACCTTTTCATCCCTTACCAAATCTCCCACGGTTCCCCTCCTCCCGCTATTCTTTCAGCTGAGAACTTTGCCTCTTACTTTACAGAAGTTGAAGCCATTTGCCCTGAGCTCCCCCTTCTTCCCTTCTGCTCATTTCACATCACCCAGATGGCTTTTGTCACTATCTCTACCATCACCCCATCTCACATGAAGAGGCAGTCTTTTTTCTTGCCAAGGCGAACCCATCTACAATGCACAGTCCAACTTTTCTACCAAATTCCCCTGCCCATCATCTCCACTTTCTCACTTTAATCTCTCCCTGTCTACTAGTTGCTTCCTTACTATCTCCATGCTAAAAATAGGTCTTCCTTGAGCCATGGAATCTACTTGTCTAGCCATAACCTCTCTACTGACCTCTAGACTCTCATCTTCAACCACTTCTTCAAAACTGAACTCTCTAAACCTTCACCCCCTCCTTTCTTAATACAGTACTACCATCTTTCCAGTCACCCAGGTTTACAACCCAAGTGTCAAACTTAACTTCTCAATCTCTCAATCCCCATATCCAATCTGTTGCCAAGGATTATTGATTTTACCTTTGTAACATCTCTTGCACATATCCCCTTCTCTCTTCTGCCAGTTACCACTTTGATACAGGTCCTTACCACCTCAACTCCTGGACTATTGCAATAAATGCCTTTCTTCTAATATCCCCTACTTAGTTATCAAAGTGATCTTCCTAAATTGTGGGTCTGCTTGTGTTACCCCACCCCCCCCACTTTAAACACTAGTGGCTGCCTATCACCTCCAACAAAATATTAAAAATCCTCTAATGTTCAAAGCCCTTCATCACCTGCTCTCCTCACCTCTCAAATTTTCTTATACCTTATGCCCCCACCCCCATTTATTCTCTCATCCAGTAACACTGATGTCCTTGCTGTTCTTTCAACAAGAAACTCCACATCTCACTCTGGCATTTTTACTTACATATTTCTGGAGAAACAGGAAGCCACCCAACTTCCTTCAAGATCCAACAACTAAAAAGCCTTTCCTGATTCCCCTTAATTCCCTTCCCTCTGTTGATTACCTCCAATTTATCCTGTCCATTGTTTCTTTAAATGTATATTTTTTCCTGTTTTCTCCCCCATTCACTGTGGGAGCAGGAACCATCTTTTACCTTCTTTATATCCTGAACACCTAGCACAGTATTTTCAGAAGAGGAGAAACTACGGAATAGTGGCTGAAATTGAAGAGACCCACTGGTCTTACTTGTGGCTTACACAGCACAGCACTATCAGTCTACAGTTTATCAGTCATGTTCCTCAAATTCTATTGCTTTACCTAAACTAAGACATACATAATTCCTGAATTTTGAAGATTACATATTCATATCACGTATTCATATTAACATATGGTTTATTAATATTTAGATGGCACTAATAATAATTGTGAAAGCAGGTGATCTGGTCATGCTGTAGGTGTGAAGGCTAACAGATGGACAGCCCAAGGACCACATTGATACTCATGTGTTGTGGAAGTAGGTCTAAGCCAGGAGCCATTACAGTTTTCCTAGCTGGCAAACATCACCTCAAGCCAAAGAATATACTTGATACTTGACTCCAGGGTGGAGAAAATACTGCAGGCTAAACACTTCCTGGAACAGACTGAGCTCCAAACAAAATCCCTTTATACATGCAACTTTGCTGAGAGGAAGAACTTTGTATAATCAGCCTGGAAAGAGAAGCTGAAGACAGTTTGGGAAGGCCTTTAAATGTCAAATGGGAGAGTTTTTTTAAAGTAAAGGTAATAGGGCACTACTGAACCTTCTTGAGCAGTGATGCTCAAGATGGTCAGAACTGTGTGATGCATGGACAACGACTTAGAGAAGCAAGAGACCAATAGGGGAGGGTGCTGGGCATTATAACAGTCCAGATAAGAATGGAGGGAACCTCAACTAGGGTGGTTGTGATGTAATGGGAGAGAGGGACCAGAGATGTTGGGAAAATACAATCAACAATAATTGGCAATTGCAAGGTAAAAGGACGAGTATAAGATTCTTTAATTGTGATTCTGGGTAACTAGAAGAAATAGAAATAGGAAAGTTAGGAGGAAGAATGCATTTAATAAGATAACGAATTTTGTTTCAGACTTAAGCAGTTAGGTGGCACAGTGGGTAGAGACTCAGGTTTAGTTTAAGGAGACCTGACATCAAAGTCCACTCCAGGCATAGATTTTATATATACATATGTATACATGCTTCAGTTTCTTATCTACAAAATAGGGATGATAATACACCACCTCATGAGATTTTTTACGAGGATCAACTAAAATATGTAGAGCATTTTGCAAACCTGAAAATGATATAAAATGCTGACTGTTGTTATTATAACATGTTGAGTTTGAGATCCTAAGGTATATCCAGATAAAGATGTTAAGCAGGTCAGAGTGAAGGAGCTTCATTCTTGAAGGTGGAAGGCATCTGTATACAGATAGTTGAGTCCATGGAAGTTAAATGAGACCACTAAGGTCAGAGAGAGTAGTAAGAGAGGACCTAGGGAAATGCTCCCATGAAGATGAGTGGGACATGATGTGGTGAGAACTGGTCCAACAAGTTAGAACAAAATCACAACTGAGTAGTGTCATGAAAATCCAGGAAGGAGAGTATGGCTAATAAGGAGAGGTGATGGCCAAGTTTTAAACGTTGCTGAGGGCAAGACAGGACCCGATAATAAGTCACTGGGTTTCATAATAAAGGAGTCACTGCTGGCCATGCAGAATAGTTTATCCAATGTTGTGAACAGAAGCCCAAGTGAAAAAGGGCTAAAAAGTAGAAGGGAACACTGATACAGCTTCTTTTAGGCAAGAAACAAGGTCATAATCTAGGGGAGTATAAATACTTGTATTTATATAAACATAAAGGAGTATCAACACTGTACAAAGAGCAAAACAATCCTTACTAACAAAATTATGTTCTAATGGGGAGCCAAAAAGTTCATATACACACAACATATGTGCTTGTGTGTCTCAAGTATAAAATGAATAAACGCATTTATATACTAAGCAGTTAAAGTTTGGACTCTCTTGGACAACTAGGTGGTGCAGTGAGTCAAGCACTGGCCCTGGAGTCCGGTTCCAGCCTCACTTTAACACCCACACAAAAAAAAACAAGTGTAACCTCCGACAAGTTACTTAACCCCAATTGCCCTCCAAAAAAAGAAGTTTGGGAAGAAGGATCCTAATGGGTAAAGTGCTCAGGATTCCATAAAGAAGACTATGCTTGAACTGAATCTTAAATGGAGTGACTGAATCACAGAGGCAAGGTTAAGGATTTCAAGCTTGGAGGACCTGCTTGGTAAGAAAGGACACAGCAAGTTTTCCATGAGACGAACAGGGGCCAGATTAGTCGGACCACAGTGCGCAGGAGTGACATCCAGTGAGGCTGGAATGTTAGAGCTCATGTAGCAATTTAAAAGCAAAACAGGTGTTCACATTTTATTCTAGAGAAATAGGAAGCCACTGAAACTAGTTGAGAAAAGGCCTAAGATCAGATCTCTATTTAAGGAAAATCACTTTAGCAGTAGCATGTAAATTGGTCTTGTGACTTTCAGGATTACACCCAAGCCAGGCAGTCATTCCCCTCTAGGATGCATTCACGACACTTGATTTTTTTCACTTTCTGCTTGGCTGGCAATCTCCATTTTAGGGAGGATGCTGAGGCCAGACACATTCCTTTCCAAACTGTACTCTGGATTCTCCACTTTCTCTACCATAACCCTTTCTAGATGGGTTAACATCTATCCACTGTCACTAACCACTGGGTTCAAGAAACCAACAAAATCTGGATTCATCTCCACCATGTTCATGAGCATATCATATTTGCCAAGTGCCTTTTTGAAATTTAAATGTATACTGTGGCATCCCAAAGGCATAGCAAGCTTGTCCCAAGAAATCAGGCTAGTCTAGCAGCCTAAGCAGTTGTTGATAAATCCATGCATGCTAGCTCCTATTAGTTCTCACCATCAATTCCCTTCCTAAAGCTAACAAAGCATCCTGTGATCACAATTTGATTTTTGCCAGGAACTAAAAAGAACTAAAATGAAGAACATTGACTGTGTTGGAAGAATACATTTTTAGAAACCTGTAAATTCACCCATCTGTAACATTGCGGCACTTAACATTTTTTGTTTTTCAAAGATCAGTGAAAATTTAGACAGAATGTTTCCTATTTGTAGCTCCCCAGTAGTAACAACACCACTGTTTTTCCTCTACCTTGCTAATTTTCCCAAATAGACGTAAAAACTATTCAGGAGGCCTCACAAATTATATTTAAAACAAAATTACAAATATACTGCTACAGATTGCCCCTCAACCTCCTTGGGGAACTCAGGTGAAGCCTATGGATTCCTCCTTGGAATGATTTTCAAAGCATAATATAGATATTATGTAAGAAACCAGTAATATATATGAAATAAACATGTCATTTACCATCATGGTTCATGGGCCCCTTGAACATCCAAGGACCTCAGAATACAAGCCTGCACTTTTACCTCATCTGTTAAGAAAAACGCTGTTTCCTTCAACTCTAATGATTTTAACAAACCAGTTGTGGAATGCTAAGAACACTGGGCTAAAAACAGACCTTGATGTATGGAGCTCTAAGATTTATAAAGCACTTTACAAACATTACCATTGTAGTTTGTGTAGACGACTGTCCAACTCTCCAATGTACGTAAATTATTATGATTCTCTGTATATTTCCCTCCAATCACCTAAATCTATGAGAAACTATAACCACTAATCTCTACCACCTTCAACGGAGGCTTTCAAACACCTACTCTGTAATAATCAAATATTTTCAAGTCAATTATGAATAGGTTCAAAGAATGACTACTAAAAACCAAAGTGATTTTTATTCAATAAATTAACCCATTTATTGTTGGACTATGGGCTACAGATATTTGATAAAGATTTTACTGGTCTTTCAATTCCTTCAGTCTTCTGATGGCAGATTTGACTGTGACTGCAGAGGTGGTACTGGAAAGAAAAGCAACAAAGTCAGATTTTCCAAAATAAACAGCTACTTTAATACAAGACAGGAATGAAATGTATGAAATCTCAACTAGAAATCTCTTTAAATGGCAAATGGAAGGAATTCTGCCTTTGTTAGTCTCATCTTAATGTTAACAGCATATGCTACTATTGCATCTGATGGTTTGGATACCAGCAGGAAACAAATAAGCAAACAGGTAAAAAGGTAAAAGTGAGACATCAATTTTATGAGCTAACACTAAAACAGCACTGTGGTAAAAAAAAAAAAGTCTGCCTTTTAACATTTTACTATTATTTTAATTTTGACTCTTTATAACAGCACCCTAATAAGAGCAATTCCTTTACATCTTTGCCCCTATTGTAGTGACCAGGGCTGTATGTCTTGCTGTGTTGAATATATATGAAAACTAAGAGAATTGAAGTGGGACAGGTCCATTCCCAAGAGTTTAAAAAATTTTCTAGTGTTCAGCAGTCATAAAAAGCTTTCTCATTCATACTTCAATGCTTCCTAATTTCTGCACAATTTACACAGTCCTGGGCATCTGATTTATCAGACAAGAATAGAGAAGCGGCAAATTGGAATGAAAAGAGGCTAAGAAAGGCATGTCTACATACAGAAGAGAAGAATTGTTAGTGCATGGCATTAGCAATCATTTTTAAATGTTCTGTCTAAAAAAACCAATTTAAAAAATTCTTAACAGTTTAACTAAGGAAGACTTCATTTTTCATACACTATCAGCCTTACTGACTCAGTTGATAGTTCCAATACTAAGTTGGCAAAAAGTGTTTAATGTTTCTGAAAATGTACCTTTATTATTGACCCACATTCTTAAGAAAATTATGCTGATCCTTCAGTTACCAAAACTTAAGTCACACAAGTTTGACAAGTACTTCCAACAAAAACTGGTTAGAATTGAGTTTTTACAGTTTAAATGGCATGTCTTACTTATTAAGGACTCCACTTCCTTACAATACTGCCAGCAACATATATTCTATATGTAATTAAGAATTCTGACTCCCTGCAGCTGGACTGAACTGAATCCTGAAAAGTTACTGCTGAGATCCTTGACCTCTTGATTTAATATAACTAAGAGGTATAAGAGAGCTAAAGGCCAAGCTTCCTACACCAATGTGCATGGCAACCTATCTGTAACTTAAAGGCTTCAAAGGTCTGTCTGGAGCAAATTGTCCACTGTCATACTGCTGATATGGACCAATGCCAGGATCCAGCCAGGCTACTTAAGAGACAATCAACAGATATGTTAATAGCCAGGTGCTTAAAAATACAAAGATAAAAAGTATCTTTGCCCTCAATAGGAGCCAACTTTACGATACACAACACCTACACATTTAAATATATACAAAGGAAATAAAGGTAATTTCAAGGGACTAAACAGTGCAGAAATCAAGAAGGGCCTTAACAGTGAAGACAAGAAAGTACGAAGACATAAGGGACAGCCTGTACAAAGGCTTAATATGCCAACAATTTCCAAAGGAGTCTCAGGTTCTGACCCACGTAAACTATCCTACAGCTGCCCCATCTATAGTCCTGCACAAATGCCTCAACATTCACAATGATGACACCTTCTCAGGGCGCAAAGCATGATATATATGTGTATGCTTTTAGTGGTGAATGAATGCAATCTCAGAACACCACCTGGTGGTTGGCTGCATAATCCATGTAAGTGTAATGGTAAGGGAATTTGAAGATCTTCCCTGCCCCTTAATGGGTGGGCCTCCAGTGAAACCCAACAGGAGGGGCTTGATTGGGAAGAGCCTTGTTTTTCAGGAAGGCCCACACCTTTTGTTACTTTGTAATTAGGCAGGGATGTCCTCTGACCCTGAAAAAGGGTATATATACTATGAAATAAGGTTTTGCTTTGGGGCTCAATTATGGGAAGAGGCCAAATGAGACTCTGGGTAGCTATTAAACCCCCTGGATTTGAAAACCCGGATGGTGCTTCTCTGTCTGGTAACTATGTATGTACGTAATGGTCAGACAGCTAGATGCCTTGTCTGTTGAATTGTATTATTTTCTCTGTATTTTTTGCCTGCTTGTAATTTCTGTTTGTATTTTCTGATGTTCAGGGTGCTGACTTTTCCCCCTGAATTAAGAGTATTATATATACATATAGATGTATAATTAAAGATTGTTGACCCCTTTAAAGTTGCTTTTCTTTAGTAAAGCAGATCAAAGAACCTGTGCTAGCAGCCATCCTGGATATGCTAGGATGCTTGCTGTTACAGTAACATAATAGGCATAAATGACTTTTGTGGGTATCAAAACTGAACTAACCTGAGCACAGCCCATTGCAGACATATTTACTATACAAACACACAAAAATGCATGCACAGCTGGACAAACTGACTTACTTGTAGGTCCATGCACCACCAGCTACTGTTTTCATACAGGATCCACAGTGCCAGATACCCACAGCCCGTCTCTTCATTTTGGTCTACAAAAAAGAAATTTCCCACATGAACTAACCTCCACTCTTAAACAATTAAGACACTGATTTTTAACAGTTAAACTTCTAGCCATCAAATGTTTATTATTATCACTTCTGTGCAAGTAATTCCTTGCTATTTTCCATTATGTCTAAATTTAGCCTCATACCTAACAACTCACATTTATATAGCTCTCTCAACAACTTTTAGGCAGCTGGCATAATTATGTCCACTTTACAGAAGAAAGTGAGACTTAAAAAGGCTAAATGACTTTGCCCAGGGCCACAGATACAAGCCAAGGACAGAGCTGGAATTTAAGAAGGGCAAACTTTCTTGTATACTGCCTCACCTTTCACATTTGGTAGGTAACTACTGAAAGACATACCAGAGCAGTAAGAGGAAAAAAGCACTAACCTAAGCAACTTCTGCAATTTGTTCTTCGCTCTTTATCATATTCCATCTTCTACTTCTAGGCCTTTGCGCACCATCCCCTGCCCTAGGTGTTCCCTCCCCTTCAAGATCCCCTTCCCCCAGAATTCCTAGTACCTGTCAATGTGTTCAAATGCTACCAGAGGATCTTTCTTAACCCCCTCAAGTTGTTTATGATCCTTCCCCAAATTCATATTTAATTTTTTCTGACAATGTAAATTCCTTCAGGCAAGGACTGCTTAGCCTTTTTCTTTTAATCCCCAGGGTTTAGTACAAAGTCAGGAACAAAGAAGACATTTATAATTTAAAAAGATTAGTTTTAAGGATTAAAAACAAGGGGAAGGGCAGAAAAACATTACTGTTGTAAAAGTAATGTAAGGACAGTTAAGACAGTCCCTTTCCCCAAGTTACTCACCTTGCCACAGAAGGAGCAGGTATACTTGGCATGCTGGCTAATTTCAATTTTCTTCACCATTTTCCTGAGGGATGCACCATAACGTGTTCCATATTTACCAACAATTCCGACCTTCTTGGTACGTTTAGCCTGTGATGGTCCAATTTCAATAAAATATTTAAACACTGAACTTGTTAACAACAGGGTACATAAATGAACATTTCTGTTCAACAATGCCTTGTAATCTAGAGCTGAGAAACACGTACTAAAGAGATTTGACTTATTAAGGGTTTCTAGGTGGCAAAGCAGATATAAGTGATGAATTTGGATGCCAGGAAGACCTGAGGTCAAACCCAACCTCAAACATTTAAATTGCAGAACCTGGGCAAGTCACTTAATGTCTTTCTGCTCTCAATTTCATCAGCAAAATGGGTATCCCCATTTTCATATTATCATAGCATCTACCTCCTAGGTTGTTGTAAGGATCAAATGAAGTATTTGTAACAGGCTTTACAAATCTTAAAACACTATAATAAATGCTGGCTATTATTTCATTAGCAACCAAAATAAAGCATGACAAAGTGGAAAGTAACAATGAAAGGGAAGTCAGTCAACAGAGACCTCAGTTCAAATCCTGCCCTTGATGCAGACTGGGCTAGGTGACCCTAGCAGGCAAGTCATTTGACTTCTCAGTGCCCCCCAGATAACTTTACAAAAGTAGAAATCTGCATTGAAAGGGCCAATCAATCAACATTTATTAAGCACCTAAGCATCAAGCACCCAGCTAAGTGCACAGAAGAGGCAAAAAAAAAAACCCAACCCCTGCCTTCAAGGAGCTTACAAACACAGCTGAAATCAAAAGCCACTCATGTGGAGGGTTCTTGGGAAGGTGAAATGTATGTCATGTACTTTGTACACCAAAGTATAACTATTACCTGATCCCCAAAGAGACCTGGAAAAGACAACCCTGCCACAATTCTAAGACTTCAACTGTTAACCACTACAATTAATACAAATCATGCATATGTATAAATTTATAAAAAAGGCAATTCATGTAATCTTTCATGGTTTAGTCAGTAGGCCCGGAGCAGTTCCTCTGCTAATTATCCCCAATTTACCCTGTGAGTGTGTGTATGTATGTAGCCTCCATTAGTCCATGGGCTCCTTGAAAAGAGGATGCCCCCCCCTAGCTTTTCTCAGTGTCCCCCCAGGTGCCAGCACGTGTCCGGTTCTTTTACAAAAATCTCATTGATCCCAACAAAACCTCTGGGAGGTCAGTGCTATTAATCACCCTAATTTCTGCTGTGGTTCAGTCTCTCCCACTCGGGGTTTTCTTGCTATTTCCTTCCAAGTTTCATTTAAAAGTTAACTGAGACAGAGTCCAGTGACTTGCCCAGGGTGACAACTAATACAGTGTCTGAGGTCCGATTTAAATTCCCTACTTCGCCTCCTATCATTCCCGATTTACAGATGAGTAAACTGAGGCACGGGGGTGACGGGACTTTCGCAGCATCGAAAAACTCGGGTCTCCCTGACTCCACTGCCACCTTAACTCAGAGCCTGGTAAATAGTAGGTGCCTAATAAATGCTCCTAGACCGGCCGAACGCGGGGCACTCGGCGGTTATGCGCTGTTGCCCTCGCTAAGGCCGGGCTTGCCCACACGGCTGTTGGGGAGCCGGGGCCCACCCGCAGTCTCCTCCTAAGCCTCTCAGGGCCCACACGCCGTCGGACGCCGGGGTCTCGGCCCCTAAACGCTCCACGGACCCCTCCCTCTCTCCTCCCTTCCTGGGGGCTCGGGCGCACGCGCAGGTTTCGGCCCTTCCAGGCTGTGCAGGCCGCGCGCCTCCCCGAGTCCGGCCCCTGAGCCAGGTCCCGGGCCAAAGGGCACCCCGGAGGCAGAGGGCCAGGTGGGGGTAACGCGAGTAAGGCAGAGGCCGGAGAAGAAGGACGGGGGTTTCTGAGTCACAAAGGGGCCCGTGGTGGGGTAGATGGCGGCGGATGAAGGGAGGCCTACACCCCGAGAGAGCCAGCTTACCATCTTATCGGCGCTGGGGCTGGAGCTGGGAGAGGAAAGAAGGTAGCGCGCACGCGCAGTTTCAGAGCCTGAGACCGGAAGTGAAGTTCGTGGAGGTGGGGCTAGATAGCACAGAACTCTATGGTTGGGCAGTAAAGTATAAGAATGAGTCCTCCAGGATGCTCTTCCCTCGCCTGTGGAGACTGCGTGCGTTGGGAATACAGTCACAGAAAATTATATCCGGAAGAGTTTCCATAGGAATATAGGAGGAGACCATACAGTCACAGAATAGAGTTAGATCTGGAATAGATTTCATAGGAATATAGGATTTAGAAGTAGGGAGAGATCTGTATTTTACAGACCAAAGATATAGATCAGGAGTGCTTAGCTTTTTTATGTGTTGCGGGCGCCTTTGACAGTCTGGTCAAGGCTATGGACCCCTTCTTACAATAAATGTTTTAAAATGCATAAAATAAAATTACAGGATTACAAAAGAAGCCAGTTATATTGAAATAGTTATCAAAATATTCAATAATAATAGCCAACGTTTATATAGCTAAAACGCGGTGCCAGTGCTTTATTCACTGCTCTGAGACCTTGCTTTCAGGGAGTTTTTAACCTACATCGTTTAAATTTGCCTTACTGAAACTTTTACCTTTGAATTTGGTTCTGTCCTGCGGGGCAAATAGTAATTGCACCTCTTTTGAGGTACTCAAGCAAATTCTGGGTGGATGATCTTTTGTCAGGGATATTGCAGGGAGGATCCTTTTTCACAAACAGGCTGTGAGGTCCTTTTCAACTTTGAAATTCTGCGATCCTTTGATTATGCTCACCGGACATTCATTCTCTCTCCACTGGGTTGCTTTCATTCACTCTCATGCATTCAATTTACCTTTATTTATATGTAAATGATTCCCAAATCCAGCCTTAAATCTGACTGCAGCATTCTAGACCTAGAACACAAACTGCCCATTGACTATCTCCTTTTGGATATCTCCTTGGCTTAAAGTGTCTAAAATGTGATCTGCTTTCTCCCTAAACTTGTGCCTCCTTCAAGCTTGTCTTTTCAGCCACTCAGGACTGAAACTTCAAAGTAATTTTGAATCTTTTTATCCCTCCTGTGCTCATTAAATCCAAGTCTTATGGACTCTGTCTCCATAAAAGCTTTTGTGTTCATCTCCTCATCTCTACTCCCACTATCATGTACTGTCTTAGTTCCTAATCTCTCAGTTGGGCTATTGTAATAGATTCTAACTAGTATCTCTACCTCTAGTATCTCTCCTCTCTGATCCATCATTCACACAACTATCAAAATAACTTCCCAAAGAATATTTCCTAGCATTTGTCATTCACTTATTTTTCAGTCATTTCTGACTCTTCATGATCCCATTTGGAGTTTTCTTGGCAAAGAATGGTTTGCCATTTCTTTTTGCAGCTCATCTTACAGATGAAGAAACTGAGACAGACAGGGTTAAGTGACTTGCCCAGCGTCACAATAGCTACTAAGTGTCTGAGGCGAGATTTGAACTTGTGAAGATAAGTCTTCTTGACTCTAGTTCTGGTACTCTATCCACTGTGTCACCTAGCAGGGCTTCTTAAACTTTTTCCACTTTCGACCCCTTCAGCGCTTCTTAAATTGTGGGCCGAGACCCCATGGGGTCTTGTGGAAAAGGAACCTACCTTTCTATTACCACCAACAGCAGCTACTGACCAACTGCAACCATTATGAGCCCAAGAACCCTGGGAATAGCTGTGTGCCCTAGACAGGTGATATCAAATTCAAATAGAAATAGGAGCCTCTAATTCATACATAAGGATCCCTGTGGGCTGTCTACTGAAGTAACTTTAAACGTGATATTATTTATGTTTTATTGCATTGTTATTTATTTTGTTAAATATTTCCCAATTTTATTTTAATCTAGTTTGGTCCAGCTTCCCAGCAGCATTGTGAGCTGCATGAAAGCCATGTTTGACCTCTTTGACATAGACCAATAAACTTGCTATCAACTTCACCCCCCTACCCATCATCAAAGAGAAGAAAGATCTTACCACCAGAGTCTTTGGTATTGCACATTTCAATATCAGAAAGAGGTATGGTTTTATCTATGGAAATGACTTTAAAGATGCATCACCCCATCTGTTGTGTTACTGCACTCTGTGGACAACTGGGACTTTCCATCTAACTTGCAGATGAAACCTCTTCTATACACATTGTCTGTCCCTTTTAGAATGTGACCTCCTTGAGAGCAGAGAGTGTATTGTATCCCCACTTGTATTCTCAGAATTTAGCAACTATAATGGCATTTAGATCGCACTTACTACATCCCAGGCTAAACAATGTACACTTAGCTCATTTGATTCTTACAACAATCCTGGAAAGTAGGTGCTATTGTTATTGTCATTTTACAGATGAGGAAACTGAAGCAAACAGGGTTAAGTGACTTGCCCAGGGTCACACAGCTAGTAAGTGTCTGAGACTGGATTTGAACCCAAGTCTTCCTAACTTTATATGTAGTAAGGGTTTAATAAGTGCTTTTAAAATTCATTTCATGGGGCAGCTAGGTGGTGCAATGAATAGAGCACCAGACCTGGAGTTCAGAGGACCTGTGTTCAAATCCAACCTCAGACATTTGACACACTTACTAGCTGTGTTACCTTGGGCAAGTCACTTAACCCCAATTGCCCTGCCTTCTCTCCTCCAAAAAAAAAAAATTTAAATTCATTTCATGCTTTTCTCAAAAACCTTCAGAGTCTCCCTATTGCCTCTAGGAAAAAATACAATTTTGCATGACATTTAAAGCCCTCTATGATCTGGCTCTAATCTTGCTTGACAGTTTTATTTCATATTATTACTCTTCATGGATTTTCAGTTGATTAGACAATTAGCTTTCTCACCATTCGCAACTTACCCCTTCCCACCTTCATGCACTCATGAAGGCTCTTGCCATGCATGAAATGTACTCATTAAAAAAAAAAATTTACTATGCTATTTTTTTTAATGTTACTATTATATACCACTAACTGCCTCACCCCAGTGGAACCCTCCCATTGTAACAAATAAATACAAAGAGACAAAACAAATCCATATATTGGTCACATCTGAAAATGTATGCTTCATTCTGCATTTCCGGTCCACCACCTCTCTGCCAAGAGCCAGTCTTCCAAAATCATGAGTGGACAGTTCGTTTATAAGAATTCTGATATCTTTTGATATCAGGTAATTCAAGGGTTCTTGACCTCTGATAGCTGTTTTAGTATAATTTATTTCCCTTATAATTCTGTTTTATTCTATGCATTTTAAAAACATGATTCTGATAATTTTACATCTGTGTGTGCGTGTGTGTGTGTGTGTGTGTGTGTGTACCTATTTGTGGCTGATGACAGCCATCTCTATGGGAGGGGGAGAAGGGAAAAAAAAGAAATTTATGTGATAATTTGGTTGTATATATGACAAGAACATCAAGTTATGCATAGTAGCTTGCAGTTTCATGTGTAATCATCTTTTTTATTATACTGTGTTATTATTTTAGTCCATGAATTCAAGATAAATTTTTTTAAAAGAATGGGAAAAAAAAACCCTGATTCTGAGAAGAGGTCCATAGGCTTCATCAGATGGTCAAAGGGGTCCAAGGACACGAAAAAGGTTAAGATGCCCTGATATAATCCATTCTCCTGGTTCTGCTAACTCTACTTCACATCAGTTAATCAGTACAAACCTCCCCAAGTTTCTCTGAGTCTGCCATATTCATTATTCCTCTCAGCATAATAACATTCTACTATATCTGTAGACCACAATTCCCTAAGCCATCCTTCAACTAAGAGACACCTCTTTTAGTTTCTAGTTCTTTGCTAATGCACTCCCTTCTCATCTCGGCCTATTCATATCTTTCTCTTCCTTCCTCCCCATTACCTCCAAGATCAAATATAGAAACAAGAACAATTTCAGGTTGACTCAGATCAGGTTGATACCTCATCTCTCAAGCCTTTGAAGAGAGAGAATAGCTCAAATGTTCCCTTCTTCCTCAATTTTTCCTAAAGAACTTTGTCAGTATCTCTCCTTTCCCCGTTACATTTGACCTTATATTAGACTTATCTGTATACATACATACTGTATTCTACCTAGTAAGGTATTAGCTCCTTGAAGACAAAGCTGTTGTTTTTTTAGTTGTATACCTGCCATCTAGTACAATACGTAGCCCATAGTAAGCCCTTTCTTTATTCTTCTCTTCTTTAGGTAGAATTATCCCAGTTCCTTCAAACAGGTTGGAAAATCAATCTGTCGATCCATAAACATTTTACTGAATGCTTACTATGTGTCAGGCACTGTACTAAATACTGAGGATGCAAATCGAGAATAACTCTTCAAAGAACTTTTGTTCTGATGGGGGAGAGAATATATAAATTGATAAATACAAAATAACTAGAAGACATAGAAGGTAGCCTTTGAGGATAGGGAACAAGAGACAGACAGTGGAGGGAAGATCCTGGAGAAGGCTGTTTATATTTGGTCTTTTTTTTTTTTTTACATTTTATTATTTATTTTTAACATTCTTTCCTTTTTACATATTGAGACAGAAATTCTCTCCCATCCTCTTCTCCACCCACTGAGAAGGCAAGCAATATTGTTGGAAATGCCAGCTTGGAGAAGCAAAAACATAACTGATACCAAAAATCTGATATCAAAAGAAATTTATTAGGGAGAAATCCAAAGGAATTGTTCACTCCTGGCCAGAACTGGACTCCATCCTTCTTGTGGAAGGGGAAGTGCAGGACACAAAAGCCAAGCAAGTTTATACAGTAGTTTAGTGCAGACACTCCCTTCAGAGGACTTATTGGTTCTTTCTCTTCTGGGTACACCTCGCCATTATCATACATTATTACTAATGAGGCTCAAATTCTGTTATATAATATACATAATACATGAGGTTCATTAAGCAAGTGCAGTAACAACCCCAGAATACTGACCCCCCCCCCATCAGTCTAACCTAGATGTGTCCTTATCTAGCCCTTCGAGTCCCAAGGCCACTGTCTGCTTTCTAATTGGTCAAATCGACCTGCTGTTGCCAGTTTCTTTTTATTTGACTTTATTTCACTTTTAGTATTATCTAGGAGTTCTATGGGAACTAGGAATCCAACTTCGTCCCAAGGCTACTGCCTGGTCTGCTAACCTTACTTTTATCAGTAGCCTCATTTCAGCAATTTTTGCAGTCCTGTGGAAACTTAAACCTTTGCTACTTCTCACAATATGATATGATATCATGCCATATATTTCCATGTTAGCCATATATTTTAAAAGATCAAGAAAAATACATTTGCACTCAGAATTCATCAGTTCTCTCTTTGGAGGCAGATAGCATTTTTTTTCATCATGTTGTTCAGTAATGTCTGAATCTTCATGACCCGGTGGATGAACCTGTCTATGGGATTTTCTTGGCAAAGATACGAAGTCATTTGCCATTTCCTTCCCCAGCTTTATATAGGCAGGGGTTAAGTGGCTTGTCCAGGACCAACATCTAGCGTCTGAGGTGGGATTTGAACGCTGGTCTTTTTGACTCCAGGTCCAGTGCTCTTGTCTACTGTACCACCTCGATTCCCCCCTTTTCATCATGATTGTCTTGGATCAAGGTAGCCAAGTCTTTAATAATTCATCTTTACAGCATTGCTGTTACTGTGCACAATGATTTTCTGGTTCTTCTCACTTCAGTTTGCATCCTCGTCATTTCTTATAGCACAATAGTATTCCATCACATTCATGTGCCACAACTTATTCATCCACTCCCCAATGGATGGGCATCCCCCTGGTTCCCGATTCTTTGCCACCACAAAAAGAGCTGCTATACATATTTTTGTACCTATAAGTCCTTTTCCTTTGATCTCTTTGGGATACAGATCTATTAGTAGTAGTATTTCTGGACCAAAGGGTATGCACAGTTTTATAGACCTTTGGGCATAGTTCTAAATTGTTTTCAAGAATGGTTGGACCAGTTCACTAGTGAGTGTACCTATTTTTTTCTCATCCCCTTCAGCATTTGTCATTTCTGATAGGTGTGAGATAGTACCTCAGAGTTGTTTTAATTTGCATTTCTCTCATCAGCAGTGATTTAGAGCATTTTTTATATGACTATAGATAGTTTTGATTTCTTCTGAAAACCACCTATTTATATGCTTTGACCATTTATTAGTTGGGGAATGGCTGCTATTTCTATAAATTTGACTCAGCTCTCTACTAAGTATATATTTGAGAAATGAGGACTTTATCAGAGAAAATTGTTGTGAATTTTTTTTTTATAGTACTTCATTGCCTATGTTACTTTTTAGCATAATGAAGTTTCCCTGATTATCTCTTTTAATTAGGTCCATTTTTGCTTTTGATTTGTCTGAGATCATGGTCACTACCACTTTTTTACTTCAGTTGAAGCATAAGAGATTCTTCAGCCCTTTATTTTCACTCTGTGTGTCTTTCTGTTTCAAGTGTGTCTCTTGTAAACAACAACTCTTGGATTCTTGTTTCTATATTTGTTCTTATTTGTTCTTGTTTCTATATTTTATCTGAGAGGTAATGGGGAACCATTAAGGTTTATTACAGGAGTTTCCACAGCCATACCTACACTTTAGGAAAATAACGCAAGTAAATAGATATCAGGGGGTCCCTTGTTGTTTGCCACTTGTTCCCAGGAAGGATGTATGAGATGATACCTCTACTGTGTCTACTCTATCTGCCATTGCCAACTTTACATACCATGAGGTCTAGGCAGTCTCTGCTCTAGTCAGGGTAGAAGGAGTGGGGCAACAGTATGCATCCTCCTTTGGGGATAAGAGAAGACAAAAAATTCTGCTCCCTTAGAGATTTCTTTTTGAGAACTTGATACACAGGCACCCTAATTCTTCCTCCCCACAAAAATAAATTCTGGATGTGGTCAGTATCTTTCTGCAAAAACAGAGAAGGCCAGGAGGAACAAAAACCTGCTGATGTCCAAGTTTTACAGAACAAATCCTTTTAGTAAGGAGATTTGTTCTGTGAAGTTTGGATTCAGTCAAAGGGCTGCACTTGAGGACCTAGAGGGTCACATGTGGCCTAGAGGCCACAGGTTCTCCTCTCCTGATCTAACCCTCTCAATCTCTCCGTCTTGATGGAAATGATTTTGGCTCATACCAACTCACCCAGTGCCAGAAAAATTTCACAGGACTATATAGCTCTACAGCTGGAAGTAACTTCAGGGGCCATTTAGTCCAACCCACTCATTTTATTTATTTTTTCTTATCTTTTTTTTTTAAGGCAATCAAGGTTAAGTGACTTGCCCAGGGTCACACAGATACTAAGTGTCTGAGGTCAGATTTGAACATAGGTCCTCCTGACTCCAAGTCTGATGCTCTATCCACTGAGTCACCAAGCTGCTCCAACCCACTCATTTTAAAGATAAGGAAACTGAGGCACAGAAAGGTTGTGATTTATACAAGGTTTGGTTTACCATTTCCTTCTCCAGCTCATTTTACAGATGAGGAAACTAAGGATATCAGGGTTAAGTGACTTGCCCAAGACCACACAGCTAGTAAGTATCTGAGGGTGCATATGAACTCAGATCTTCCTGACTCCAGGCCCAGAGCTCTATCAATGAGCCCCTTAGCTGCCTTGTCCAAGGTTACACGGGTTATAATAGTTAGAGGCAGGATTTGAACCCAGGTCCTCTGAAGCCAAAACCAATAGTGTTTCTACTGTAGCATACTGCAGTCTCTCAAGAAACCAGTCAAAGAAGTATTGCCCAGTCACTCAATAGAGAGATCTTCACACCCTGGAACTGTCTTATCATTGCATCATTCATTTAGAAGTGGAAGAAGCTCTCCATCCCAATTTTATAGATAAGGAAACTGAGGACAAGGGAGGTGGTTTGGCCCAAATAACACAAGCATTAGGTGATA
>NW_027187376.1:2564571-2579697 GCF_028583685.1 Petaurus breviceps papuanus
AGAAAGGTAGAACAAATTAGAATGAAGTGGGGAGAGAAACAGAGAGAAAGAGACAGAGGCAGAGAAAGAAAGAGATCCAGAGAGAGAGACAGAAATAGAGATGGGAGGGGGGAACATTGGGGGGGGGGGAGACAGAAACAGAGGAGGAGAATAGAGCAAAAAAGATAGAGATAGTGAGAAAGATAGAGAGACAGAAATAGAGCAAAAGACAATGAGAGACAGAGACAGAGATAAGGGAGATTGAGCAAAAAAGACAGAGACAGGGAGAAAGACAGAGAGAGCAAAAGAGACAGAGATAGAGGAGAGAGGTAGAGTAAAAGAGAGAGAAACAGAGAGAGATAAAGACAGAGAAACAGAGACAGAGAGAAAGGAAGACACCGAG
The DNA here is from genome assembly GCF_028583685.1 of Petaurus breviceps papuanus. Classification (NCBI taxonomy): domain Eukaryota; kingdom Metazoa; phylum Chordata; class Mammalia; order Diprotodontia; family Petauridae; genus Petaurus; species Petaurus breviceps. The sequence goes on from NW_027187376.1 coordinate 2,564,954, forward strand.
AAAGGGAGGGAAGGAAGGAGGGGGAGAGAGAAAGAGAGAGAGAGAGAGAGGAAAGGAGGGAGGGGGAGAGACAGAGCACAACAGAGAGACAGAGAGAGCACAGCAGAGAGAGAGAGAGAGAGAGAGAGAGAGAGCTCTTGAACTCCAGCATTAGAACAGGAGAAAATGAAGTACTCCATACTGGAGACATTTTTCCCACATTTTGTCAAAGTTGAACAATTCCTTTTAAACAGCAGACTGGAGGAAGAGGGAATGGCACTTTGATGAAATGAGCTATAAGGGTCTTCAGAGAATTCTGCCTCTCATCAAATCTCAATTTATCTTCTCTACACACAGATAAATCTTGAATCCCATTAAAGAGCTGTCAGGTATACACTTTATCTATAATGCGTCCCCATAAAAACCTCAGTATAATCTCTGCTGAGTCACCTCAAGTCTTCAAGAACACTCAAAATTCACTTTCCCTTTATAAAAATAAATAAATTAATTAAAAACCAGCCCCCAGAGAGAGACAGTGAAGTTCTTTTGGCTGTTGAGTCAAAGGAATTCTCCAGGGGCATATGGAACATTGTCCCCTTGAAAGTATTCACAACTGCCACCATCATCCCAAATGCATATCCTGCTTGGAGACAGGAAGCCGTTGATATCAGACAGCCACAGTCTCCATAATCAGGTTTTCGCTGCGTCCTCTTCACTTCTGGTTTGAAGAGATCTCAAGCTTCATTAAAACTCCAAGTAACCCCATGCATGCATGAGGCAGGCAGAAGAAAGGTAACCAGAGATTTGAGGCGCCAAAGCTCAAGAGAAAAAAAAAATTCAACAGTGAAAAGGAAAAGTCAAGTTGCATCAAGAGCTGGCCTTTTTTTGTGACTGGATCTGAGTGTGTAGATGGCTCAAAGGTAAACTACAAACTCAGCTTGCCATTTAAAATCTGGGTGAAATCCCCTGGTTTGTTGTACCTCATTCCCCTTCTCTCTGTTCTGGTCAAAGTTGCCTCCTTCCCATTGCCTGAATGTCACACTCCCACCTCCATGCCTGGAATGCATTCCTTCCTCTTCTCTAGGAATTCTTAGCTTCCTTCAAGGCTCAGGTCATGAGTCATCTTTTAAAGGTAAGCAACCTTTCCTGAACCCTATTTAGTGGTGAGTGTTGCTTCCCTCCTCATCAAGTTATATTATTATGTATATATTTATCTATTTATATGTTGGAGAGGCAACTTGGTGTAGAGCCCAGAGAGCTGGTTTTGAAGCCTGGAAAACCTGGGTTCAAAACTTGCCTGACACATATGGCTTTGGGGCCCTGGACCAGTCACTTACCTTTTCAATGCCTCTGACAACTTTCGAAGACTATGAAGTTGAAGAGCGATGAAGACCTGTATTGAAAGACAGTTTTCCTCGCCCTGAATTCCCTATACCAATGAAATCACAGGTCTGGTTACAAAATTAAAAAAAAAAAAAAGACATATATTGCCTCCAAGATCATATATACAGTCCTCTGTTTCATTTTTAAGCTTCACAACCTGTCCCCTTCCTACCAGTCCAGTCTTCTTACAATTACTTTCCTTTCACATACTCTGACTCAATGACACTGACCTTTTCTTGTTGCTTCTGAGTTGTTTCAGTCATTTCTACTCTCCATGACTCCATTTGGAGTTTTCTTGGCAAAGATACTGGAGTGGTTTGTTATCTCCTCCTCCAGTTCATTTTACAGATGAGGAAACTGAGGCAGACAGGGTTAAGTGATTTGCCCAGAGGCACACAGCTAATGTCTGTGGCTGAATTTGCACTCAGGTCTTCCTGACTCCAGGCCCAGAACTTTCTCTCCCAACTCCACGCATTTACATCAGTTGTCTCCTAAACCTAAAAGGCCATTCTCCATCTCCTGCCTTCCCTGGATTTCTTTAAGACTGAGCTCAAATCCCACTTTCTGCAGGAGGCCTTCCTGGTTCTCCATACTACCCCTAAACTCTTGACCACTAGTGCCTTCTATCTGAGATCACCTACCATTTACACCCTATTTATCTTCTATGTACAGTTTTGTGCGTGCTATCTGTCCCCTTAAAATATGATGTCCTTGTGGGCAAAGACTTTGGTTTTTTTTTTTTTACTTTCTTTATATGTCCAATGCTTTGTACATGGTAAACCTTTTATAGATACTTGATGGACTGACTGTATATGCCCCTCGTAGAAAGCAGATTAATTAACAGTTAATTAATTAACGGTTTTTCATTTTGCCTGTGTCTCCAGTGCCTAGCACATTGCCTTCCACATAGAATGGATGTAACCAAGCCAAACAAATTTATTCCTGTATAGAGCACTGGCCCTTGGTCCTTATTTTGTAGAACATCACTATGGAGAGAGCTCAGCTCTCACCCAGATCCCTTTCTTATTGGCTTCAACAGCCAATAAGCAGAAATTAGCCAACTGGAATTAATAGAAGAGATTCATACCTCTAAGCTTGTTAATCTTAGAGGTCAATAAGAAGGAAGGAGATGGGAAAGGCAGTTGAAGTATGGTGGCATATCACTTCAGCAGTAGCATGTAACATGGACTGCTGACTCCCAGGATTGTACCCAAGCCAGGCACACCTTCATTTCTCTCCAGTATGAATTCATGACTCTGGACTTTCTCTCTGATTGGTTGTTTTTTCCCACAATCTCCATTTTACAGAGGATGCCTATATCAGACGTAGTTTCCTTTCTAGGTTATATTCTGGATTCTCCAGACTTTCTCTACCACGCACCCAACGTTTTTGTAGTCTTCAGTCATTACAATGTAAGCTCCTTGAACACTGTCCACAATAACAGCAACATTGTGCAATGATCTCCTATGATTGCCTTAGCTCTTCTCAGCAATACAATGATCCAAGACAATTCCAAAACATTCATGATGGAAAATGCTATCCACCTCCAGAGAAAGAACTGATGGAGTCTGAATGCAGATTGAAGCATACTATTTTCACTTTCTCTGCTTTTTTTTCATGGTTTTTGCTTTTGTTCTGTTTCTTCTTCTACAACATGACTAACGTGGAAATATGTTTTCTATGATTGCATATGTATAACCTGTATCAGACTGCTTGCCATCTTGGGGAGGGGAAGAAAAATTTGAAACTGAAAATCTTATAGAAAATGAATGCTTGGGGTGGCTAGGTGGTGGAGTGAATAAAGCACCAGACCTGGAGTCAGGAGGACCTGAGTTCAAATCTAACCTCAGACACTTAACACTCACTTACTAGCTGTGTGACCTTGGGAAAGTCAACCCCAATTGCCCCACCTTTCCCCTCCAAAGAGCCCCCCCCCCCACAAAATGCTGAAGATTGCCTTCACATGTAATAGGAAAAATTTTTTTTAAACTATTTACATAAAGAAAGAATATAAGCTCCTTGAAGGCAGGGATTAAATTTCTGGTTCTATTTATATTCTCAGGTGGTAAGGGTACTATACTTGGAGTCAAGGTACCTGGCTTTGAATTCCAGCTCTATTACTTAATACCAACATGACCTGAGGCACTTTTATTTCTTGATCCAAGGTTCCTCATCTGTAAAATTTGGAGGGGTATCGCCCTAAATCCCATAACTCTAAGGTAAAAAATGGGATTATAGTTATTATTACCATTTCTCCTACCATTTTGCAGTTTGCTCCTTTACTCTGAGGGAGTACAAATTCTCACAGAGCCAAGGAGCCAAGATTTCTTACAGTTAAAGGACATGGAGTCTCTGGAGCTGAGTTCTCCAGGAGAGCCAGGGGTTTGGAAATGGCTCCTGATGCTTAATGTTTGACAGTGACCTAGAATAAGGCTCATCTGGAGCCAAGAAAGAAGTGAAAACTGCTACTGCAAGCACTATATGCCATTAGTCCTAATTGGAGCTCCTGCAGTCACCTGAAGGCGGCTTCCTGAACCAGGCTCCAGAGGTGAGAGCGGGACAAGGTCACATTGGGAACAGGAAGGCACTTTAATATAGAGGCGTGGACAGGGGAGGTGACAGACCAGCTCCTGGAGTTATACAGGCGCTGAGGTGAACCTTCAGAAAGTTCATTTAAGGACCTAATAAAACAACAAAAGTGATTTTTTAAAAATCATAGTTCAAGGCTTCACAAAAATCCCATTTTTGCCCGGGGTCCTCAAGTAAACAAGTCAACAAAAGTTTGAATGTGATTCGTAGGGAATTTTTTTTGGGGGGAGGGCAGGGAGAGGAGTGCAGAAATGACTTGTTGGGTGTCAAACACCCAGGTCTAGAGAAGAAAGAGGCATTTGATGTTCATTGTAAACTCTAACATTGTTATTCAGTTGTGTTTGACTTTTTGTGACCCATTCAGGGTTTTCTTGGCAAAAATACTGGAGAGGTTTGCCATTTCCTTCTCCAGCTCATTTTATAGATAAGGAAACCAAGTCAAACAGGGTTAGGTGATTTGCCCAGGGTCACGCAGCTAATAAGTTTCTGAAGCCAGATTGGAACTCAGGAAGATGAATCTTTCTGACTCTAGGCCCAGTGTTCCATCCACTGAGCCACCTAGCTGTCCCATCTGGGCTCTAAAAGATGAGCTACAGGCCAAGGTAGTGGAGGAGAGGCAGGAACTTGGCGTGAGCTCCTGCTCCAACCACCTCCAATACCTGCAAAAATATGACTCTAAACATATTTTAGAGCTACAGAACCCACAAAGTGACAGAGAGAAACAAATCCCCCACTGAAGGCAGCTTGGCAGGACAACAGGAAGGGGCTATTGCAGAGGTCTGGGAGCCTAGCACAGTCCTGTGTGAACCATGGGGTCCCAGACCCAGGGTGGCCCCAACTAGTGGCATAGATCAGCTGGAACAGACTTCAGGGGAGTAAATCACCAGCAGTTGTGGTGGTTTCCAGACTTCTCAACCCATAAACGTCAAATAGAAAGTAAAAGGTCAGTGGGGAACTCTGTTGGAAATGGGTGATGGAAAAACGTGGTCTGGACCCTGCCCCTGGGGTGAGAGGTGACAGAGGCGCAGCAGCTGCAGCTGCTGCCATGTGGCTGCCTCCAGAGCTCCTGGCCTGCAGTCTGTAGGGGGACCAAGCGACCATTCAGAGGGTAAAAGCTCTTGCTTTGACCTGCTTGGATCTGGATCATGGTCTTGGGTGGTGGTCCTGGGGTATGTGGCCAATGTGCCAGAGCTTGGGGTGTTTGTAGAAAGGGCACCCTCCTCATAACTCTGACAACATTTGTGAAAACCCCAGCGATTTGGGACAAAGCTCTCTCCACTCTGGAAGCAGGGTTCTATCATGGCAAAGAGCTCAAAAAACAAGTAATTAGCTGGCAAGATGAGCAAGCAGAGGAAGCACAATCAGACCACAGAATCCTTTTTTGGGGACAGAAAGGATCAAAACATGGAGCCAGAAGAAGTCAATGAAGTCAAAACTCCTGCATCAAAAGCTTCCAAGAAAAATATGGCCTGGTTACAGGCCATGGAGGATCTCAAGAAGGATTCTGAAAATCAAGTAAGAGAAGTGGAGGACAAATTGGGAAGAGAAATGAGAACAATGCAAGAAAATCATGAAAAGAGAGTCAACAGCCTGCTAAAGGAGACCCCCAAAATACTGAAGAAAATAACACCTTAAAAAATAGACTAACTCAAACAGCAAAAGAGGCCCAAAAGGCCAGTGAGGAGAAGAATGCTTTAAAAAGCCAAATTTGCCAGATGGAAAAAGAATTTCAAAAACTCACTGAAGAGAATAATTCCTTCAAAATTAGATTAGAGCAAATGGAAGCTAATGACTTTATGAGAAATCAAGATAACTATAAAACAGATTTAAACTAATTAAAAAATAGAAGGAAATGTAAAATATCTCATTGGAAAAACCACTGAACTGGAAAATAGATCCAGGAGAGATCATTTAAAAATTACTACCTGAAAGCCATGACCAAAAAAAGAGCCTAGAAATCATCCTTCAAGAAATTCTCCAGGTAAATTGCCCTGATATTCTAGAACCAGAGGGCAAAATAGAAATTAAAAGAATTCACCAATCACCTCTTGAAAAAGATCCCAAAAAGAAAACTCCTAGGAATATTATAGCCAAATTCCAGAGTTCCCAGGTCAAGGAGAAAATATTACAAGCTGTCAAGAAGAAACCATTTGAGTATTGTGGGAACACAATCAGGATAACACAGGATTTAGCAGCTTTTACACTAAGGTATCAAAAGGCTTGGAATATGATATTCTAGAGGTCAAAGGAGCTAGGATTAAAACCTAGAATCATCTACCCAGCAAAACTGAGTATCATGTTTCAGGGGAAGATATGGTCATTCAGTGGAATAGAGGACTTTTAAGCATTCTTATTTTATTTCATGTTTTTCTTTTTGGAGGGGGGAAGGTAGGACAATTGGGGTTAAGTGACTTGCCCAAGGTCACATGGCTAGTTTTTGTGTTAAGTTGTCTGAGGCTGGATTTGAACTTAGGTCCTCCTGACTCCAGGGCTGGTGCTCTATTCACTGCATCACCTAGCCGCCCCAACTTTCAAGTATTCTTGATGAAAAAACCAGAGCTGAATAGAAAATTTCAGTTTCAAATACAGGAAGCAAGAGAAGTATGAGAAGGTAAACAGGAAAAAGATATCATAAGGAACTTATTAAAGTTGAACTATTTACATTCCTACATGGAAAAATGATAATTGTAACTCATGAGACTTTTCTCAGTATGAGGATAGTTGAAGGGAATATATATGTATATATATATATATATATATACATATGTATACATACATATATATGTATGTGTATATAAATACATATGTGAGTGTGTATATATGTGTGTACATGTATACATAGACAGAAGGCACAGGATCAGTTGAATAGGAAGGGATGATATTTAAAAAAACAAAGTTGAGAGGTGAGAGAGGAATAATGAGAAGAGAAAGGGAGAGACAGAATAGAGTAAATTATCACATATAAAAGAGGCAAGAGAAAACTTACAATGGAGGGGAAACGCAGGGAGGTGAAAGGCAATGGGTCAAACTTACTCTCATTGAATTTGGCTTAAGGAGGGAAAAACATACACATTCATTTGGGTATCTTACCCTACAGGAAATTAGGGGGAAGGGAATAAGGGCGGGGGATGATAGAAGGGAGGGCAGATTGGGGGAGACAGTAGTTAGAAGCACACATTTTGAAAAGGGACAGGGTCAAAGTAGAAAATAGAATAAGTGGGGGGTGGGATAGTTTGGAGGGAAATACAGTTAGTCTTTCAGAATATAACTACTATGGAAACATTTTGCCTAACTACACATGTACAACCTATATTGAATTGCTTATCTTCTGAGTGGGGATGGATGAGGAGGGTAGAAGGGAAAGAATCTGGACATCAAAGTATTAAAAACAAATGTTTCCAAAAAATTTTGTTTTTTACATGCAACTGGGAAATAAGATATACAGGCACTGGGGCATAGAGATCCACTGGTTAGAGGGGGTGTGGGGGAAGATATAAGAGAGAGAAGATTGGGGGAATGGGTATTCAGTGTGCTTCCTGCCTTGGGGTACGGGGTAGGGGAAAGACAGGGAGAAAATTTATAACTCAAAATCTTGTGGAAATGAATGTTGAAAACTAAAAATAAATTAGGGAAAAAAAAGATGAGCTATAATATCATCTTTCCCAAACCAGACCTCTAGGTGACTCCCTGGCCACAATTTGTAAACCATGTTCCCCCACACCAGGAGTAGGCTGGACCAGATCAAATCAGCTTGCAAAAGACAGTTGTTAAAATTTCAGTGAGCACCTGTACCTCAGAAATTGCAAATGCTATATATCAGGCCTTAAATTATTCTACTGATTGCCTTGACTAGAAAGTGATGGAGAAAATGTTAATACTAATTAAACTTAAAAGTGTGTCACAGGCATATTTTTTTTCTCCCAGAGAGCTGGTTGTTAAACATTTACCAGCACACCCCTGCCCCACACAACACCCCAACCCCCTTTCCTCTATGTGCTGTCTTCTATCATTAACTGTAAGCTCCTCAAAAGTAGCAGTTATATTGCTTTCTTATATTTGTATACACTTGATAAATGCTTCATTCATTCGGTTAATATTAAAGCACAGTTAGCTCACTTAGGGTTTTGGAAAAAATTGGAATGGAATATGACAGTAGGCATTCAATTTGCTTTCTAGAATATATGCAGCAAAGTGTTAAAGTGGGTAGAACACCAGGCCTGAAATCAGGAAGACCCAAGTTCAAATCCAGCCTCAGATGCATACTTGATGTGATCCTGGACTAGTCACTAACTTTTGTTTCAGTTTCCTTGATGTTGTAAAAAGGAGATAATACCAGCACTCACCTCCCAGGGTTATGAGGAAAAAATGAGATAGTTGTAAAGGGCTTTACAAACCTTCATGTGCTAGGTAAATGATATTTTGCCTGTATTATTATTCCCATCCAGATCCAGGGTTATTTCAAACCTGTTATCTCTAGCTCTTCAAGTGGCAAATCAATAACAACTTACCCAGCCCCTGCTGGGGGCTGTCTTGTCATCCTGGTCTGTGTCTTGCCACTGGACCCAGATGGTTCTGGAGGAGAAAGTGAGGCTGCTAACTTTGCACAGCCCTCACTTAAATCCAGTTTGCTTACAAGTCCTGGCATCACCTTCAGAACGTCATGGTCCTTTTCTGAGAAACAAAACAAACAACCACAACCTAGCCCTTGCTGTGACTCAGCCCTTGGCACCTAGGGAATAACAGGCATTTAATGAATATAAATTAATCGACTGATTGATCTTAACGCCCTCTTCGGTGTCTCTTACTTTCCCTTAGTTTTCTTCTTTCCTCTCCAGGCTGCAATCATGATTCCCTTGGTCTTTCTCTTCAAAGCCCCAGAAACCACTTTACCCTATAAGCTCATTTTTGACTTCATATGCTGGAAATTCTCTCCCTCTCATTGGGGAGTTCCTTCTATAACCTCCATTTTCAAAAGGAGACCTAAGCCAGCCCCTCTGAATTCCTGTCTAGGATTTCCCCTACAATGCCCCCAGGCTGAGTAGCTCACCTCTCCCCACCTCTACTTCACCTTTTTCCACCTCTCTTTTACCTGTGTTTCCCTGATAATAAGACCTATCCCGAAAATAAGCCCTCCCCTTACTGTGTAAGATTCCTCTAAAATAAGCCCTCCCCCGAAAATAAGCCCTATTGAGATTGCTACTGTAGTGAAGGTGATCCCCTGCGCTACATGCTACAATATGGTACCCTCTGTATGCACCGTTCCCCCCCCCTCGTGAAACGCATGCCGCGCTCCGAGCTGCATCCAATCAGAGCTGCAGCAGTGAGCGCGTCATCCTGTTCTTCCCCAGTGATTTGCTTATTGAATAAAGGTACATTTTTTGTTCACATTTACCTGTTTATTAAAATTGCTGTCAATGTTCATTAAAATAAGCCCTCCCCTGAAAATAAGCCCTCTGGTGTTTTTCTGTCCAAAAAAATTAATGACAGTGTCTTATTATCGGGGAAACACGGTAGGTATGGTCTTTCCTCCAATAGAATATAAACTCCAAGAGGGCAGGAACAGTCTCTGTGCTTGTATCTGCATTCCCACTCAGGAACACAGTACCTGGCATAGAGTGATTAATAAATGCTTGCTAACTTGGCTGTGAGTTTAACTTTACAAATGTTAAGTGTCCCCCAAGTGCAAGGAATTGTGCCCCTGTTTCATCCCCTAACTAGGTTGTAAAACTCCACAAAGATGGGGACTATATATGACCATCACAGCTTTGGATCTATCTGCCTCAGAGCTTAGGGCAGAACTCTGAAAACAATAGATGCTTAATATGTTTATTGATTTGAAAGTCTAGGTTAGGACCTTGAAGATCACATACCTGAATACAATAATGATATGAGATCTCCTCAGTTCTGGATATGGGAATACAGATCAAAACCCATCTATGCCTCAGTAGATCAGCCTGTGCCACAAAGAGGATAAATGACTTGTCTAGGGTCATAGAGCAGTAGGTGTGAGAGGCAGAATCTGAACCCAGGTCTCATCCAGTCCAGCATTTTATCTACCCCTTGATGGTATCTAGTCAGAACAGCAGAAATAAAATCCAGAAACTGCCATGAAATGAAGAAGTGAAAACAGGTTGAAAAAGATAGACGACAACTTGCTTTATTTTAATGCACGTATTTAAAAAAACATCAGTGATTTTCTTTTAAGGTCTATTTCCTTCTGAGAGCCAAATGACAAGTCTTTCCTATCATTTTTGATCAAAAAAGTCCGTGATCCGCCTCTTCTTAGGTGAGCTCTCCTCCCAGAGGCTGGCTCCGTCCCTCTCTGACATCTCTGGAGAGCCGCCTCTTTCACAGGCCTCCACGGCCTCCAAGAGCATTGCTTCATCTATATCATCCCCATCTTCCGAGAAGGAGGCCCGGAAGAGGTCATAGATCTTCTTCTGCTTTGGGTCCTTCAGTGAGAAAGGAAAGCAAGATAATTCAATCACTGGGGGAAAAAAGACCACACCCTGACTCTCTCCCAGTTTTCCTAGGCACTAGGAGAAGTGGGCAGCCCCCAACTCAGGGCCTAGATCATACATAACAATAGTATTCTCATTCCTACTCCTATTTTTACCCCAAGTTATAAAGCTAATAAAGGGCAAAGCAGGAATGGAAATCACAGGGTCATGGATTTAGAAGGGAAAGAGATTTTTAAAGGACCTCAAGTCAACCCTTTTCATTTGATGCAGGAGAAAACAGGCCTGAGAGGGGTTGGTCACACAAACAGCAAGGGGTAGGACTGTAACCTGTAAGGTATGACTGCATTTTGTTCCCACAGAAATTATAATTCATACTGGTGGCTAATGCTTGCAGGGGGCAGTAGGGGGATGTTGGCTGCCTGAAAATCAGCATCTTTACTACTTTTCTTTCTTCTGAGAAGGCCTTTTTCCTACATATCAAAAGAACTGCCAGGCCAGGTCTCATTCACAAAGGATGAGGATGAGGTCCATAAACCCAGACTGGGTCTTAGATAATGGGACTTTTATGACTGATATCCTGGGTTCAAATCTTCAAACTCACAACTTCTGTCAATTCCCTTAGCAACTGAAAATTCCTCTCTCAAACTGTCAGATGCAGACAAATAGACTAAAAATATAAAGTATATGAAAAGGGAGGCAGGGGAATGAAATGTGGAAATAAGAAGATGTAATCAAGGGGTGAAGTTTAGTGAACCCTGGAATGTAAACCAGTGGGATTCAAGAAGAGAAATTCGAATCTGGATGAATTATAAAAGGGCTTTTGTAACTATCTTAATGGGTGCTTGTGCCTGGCCCTTTTCACAAGGGGTTAAAGGCATAGTCACCTGTTTGAAATGGCATGAAATAAAAATCTTTTTTTTCTAAATTCACTCATGGCCAGGTGGAATTTTTGGTAAGATGGTTATTTCTAACTGTGAAGGGTCTTCTCACAGGTCACTTATTCATGCTCCATGTGATGGGGTACCTGGGGTCTAGGTCGGACCAACTTGTAAAACCAGTCTGTGAAGTTGTAATTTGTCCTTTCCTGCCCTTGAGTTCTGCCCCTTCCCCCTCTATCCCACATTCCATCTAGGCAACACCCTTTGACCCCTTTTGTTCTTACTTAATCTCTTGATTAAGTAATCAAGGCCAGGGCTGGCCCACACCCTCCTTTATCCTTGCCTTTTGTCTCCTTAACGACCTGGCCCAAATCTTATCTAAACTATCTATTCACATGCTCCCCTTGGTCAGCTCTGACCTTTGTCTATGCATTGAGGCCCCTCCAGTCAGGTCAGCCCTGACAATGGCAGCCCTACCCTTTAAAAGTAAAAGCATGTACCCCTCTCACTTGCAGGTCCCCTAAAGGACTCTTACCTGCTTCTCATGGAAGTGTAACAATAACATTCTACAACTCTCACTCCAATTAAGCCTGAGACCTTGAATTCTTTCCAGACGATATTGCAGGTTTTCTGGTCTTGGATAAGATCAGAATATCTGCTGAACCTTTTGGGATCCCGTTTTCCCCCCATCAGATGGACTTACCCACCTCCTAGCTGGGCAGGCCTCAGCCAACATTCAAAGGGTTAAAATTTCATAAAGCCTTCCCCAACTATGGGTTAAGATGTGAGGTTCCTATGCAACTATCCAGGGCCTTGATACTTTATTGCATTCCTTACTACTTAATGTCCTTTGTGCATCCCTGGCTATACAAAACACTAAGTTATTTACTGATCCTGACATTACCCACTTCTCTGGTTTTTTTCTTACTTTTTTGACCCCTCTGACGGTTTCTTTTCTTTCCATATCCTAACTGTAGGAAGTTGTGATAGTAATGGAATATAAAGATCCCCCTGTATTGGCTTGGTTTTCAAACTGATTGTGTTAAAACCCAGAGCTTGTTAATCCCACCTGTGGGATGGACTTGTTGATGTGAAAAGAAAGTCCTGAACTAGGAGGAGCTGGTGACGTAGATTTGGAGAGACAAGAGAGAGGCAGAAGAACTTTTTGGAATCAGCACCCTCGTGGAGGCAGAGAGAGAGACTGAGAGGATTGCGGAGGGCCACTTTGAATCGCCCTGGACTTTTGAGACCTGCCCCCAGAGCTGCCAAGGACTGAGGAGACATGGCTGTTTTGCTGGTACTTTGTCTATCTGTTTTGATGTTGTTTTGCCAGATTTATCCACTGGTGAAAGACAGTCCTTTTGTTGAAGAAGTCCTGGAACCTGGCTGTTGGCTAAGAAGCCCTGAGACTGTCTTGCAGACAGAGAGTGAATACTGTCCACTGGTGAAGGACAGTGCTGTTGTTGCAGGGGTCTGGGAAACTTTCTGTTGGTTCAGAGCTACTGAGACTGTCCTGCAGACAGAGAGTGAATACTGTCCACTGGTGAAGGGCAGTGCTGTTGTTGCAGGGGTCTGGGAACCTTTCTGTTGGTTCAGAAGCCCTGAAGAAGGATTTTCTTGTTGTATGTTTACAGAAATCCTGGGAGAGGGTTTTGCTAATGTTTTCAAGGGGTTCTAGGACTGTTCTGCAGACAGAGGATGAATTAATGAAGAGACTGGCAATGTATCTTGTGGCCTTGCTAAGCCTTGTCTCCCCAGGAACTAAGATTGCTGAGAACTTGCCTCCTGTCAAGATGAAGAAAAGACCTCCATTTGGGTATTAAGTGCTGTGCTTAAACTTGATGTACCTCTGGGGTAGATTAAATTGTGATCCAGGGGTGGGGAACTTTTGACCTTTTTGTGTTCTATGGTTGAGCAAATGAATGTATTTTACTTATGTTTGGAAACTAATCTCCATTTGAGAAGAGGGGCTTTGTGGTGGACTAAATGAAGGTACAGCCTAAGGGTGGAGTAGTATTTAGAACAGGGACTTTGTAATTGATTGAATGAATGGAAGGTCCTGGGGTGGGGTAGTCCTTGGAGATTATTTAATCACGCTTAGTAAATGCTGTATTTGGAATGATGTCATGTTTTGATCTTCTCTGTTCTTGGTTGGTCACTGAATAAAATGGAGAGCACCTATGCTGGTATTCTGAACCTTGGGAAGTTGCCTTTGCTTGGCATTACATTACAGAAGTATTCCCTGGGGATCAATAACAGCCTCCTCCTATTCTCTCTATAGGCTCACTCACTGGAGCCTGCCTATCCACTACAGTTTTGTATTTCCAGCAGCCTGACGAATATCTCCTCTTATGGAGACCCTCTGCAGTGCAAGGTGCTCTTTCTCTCAAGCCCCCTGACATACTGTGGCAAGAAGAGGAGTAGAAAGAAATATACTTCTTCAGTGCCATTTCCAGAGCATCTCTTTGCTAAAATTGGTCATAAATCAATCAACTGATCTACAAGTATTTGTTAAGACCTACTATAGACAAATGCAAAGAATGAAATTTCAGCATCTTTGTCATTTGCTCCATGAGTCTTTGTCACCTGAGTTAGACCCCCATCTCAGACAACTACTAGTATCCACCTTATCTCTCTGTTATTTGTCCTTTGTTCTATCCTGAAGAGAGTGATATCTTGACTTGTGTGTGAACTGGATTTAAGTGACACAAAGCCTCACTAACCCTCTCTCTACTTTCTTAAGGTGTTCTAATTCTGGTTTATAGTGTACTTCCCCACCTCAAATGCTGTCTTCATATTGTCATACTGATGTCGCATCGTACACTCTGACCTCTAAGTCTATTAATTTCCTCAACTCCCAGGACCCATATCTTCCTTTTCCCTTAGCCCTACAAGGGGAGAGTCATACATAGTAGGCTAGATTTGGAAGGGACCTCAGAGGCTATAACCAGACCAACTCACACCCCAAAGAGTCCCTACTATGACATATCCAACCAGATCATCACATATCACTGTGCTACCTCGGAACTCTGGAATTCTCTTTTCTAATCAGAGCCTATCAACTTTCCTGTCCCACTCTTCCTAAACCTACTCACCTTCAGTCTCTCCTTATCTTCCAGAACCTTCCATGCTGCCTACAAACACGCTCAGGCCTCTCTGATCTTTAACAAGCCTTCACTTAACCTTGCTGTCAAGTCACGGCCCTACATCTGTTCTCCTTTTCACTGCCAAAATCCTAGAGAGACTGTCAACCCTGGTGTCTGCTTCCTCACCTCCCACTCACTTCTCAAATTCTTACAATCTGTTTTCTGATCCTACCACTAGATTGAAACTGCTCTCCAAGGTTACTAATGATTTCTTAACTGCTCGATCTTTTCTCAATTCTCATTTGTCACTTCTGCTACTGTCAAACTCCATCTTCTCTATATTCTTGACACCCCCCCCCCCCCCCCCC
>NW_027187376.1:2579797-2654433 GCF_028583685.1 Petaurus breviceps papuanus
CAGCTTCCAAGACACTATTCTCTCCTGGCTCTGCTGCCTGTTTTCTAATTCCATCTTGGGGTCTTTTGCTAAATCATCACTATACCTGCTAATTAGCCTCAAGATTCAGGGAAACCAGGACTGGTCTCTATTATTTTTCTCTCTATACACTTTTAGTGGTGATCTCACTAGCTCCTATCACCTCTAAGCAGGTATCTCCAAATTCTATACACTTAATCCTACTCTCTCTCCTAAACTATAGTTCTTTTTAAAAAATCGACTGTCTGTTGTGTTATCTCCACATGGCTATCCCATAGGCATCTCAAACTTAATATCTCTTAAAAGGATTTTTATCTTTTCCATGACACTTTCAACCCTTTCTCCAAACCTTCCTAATTCTCTATAGGGCAACAGAATCCCTCTTGTCCTCTAGGTTTACAACCTTAGTGACGTCACCTCCCAGATTTGATCAATTGCTGAGACTTACTAATTCTGCCTACATAATATCTTTTTTGCTGGACCCCTTTTCTTCCGTTAATATAGCTGCTACTATTATTTAAACCTGCCTCATCTCTTGCCTTTACTATTGAAACAGCCTCCCGCCTGGAGTCTCTCTTTCCTCTTCAATCTATCTTTCACAAAACCATCAACTTAGTTTGCTAAAAGTCTTGCCATGTCATTCTTCTACTCAAACTCTTTAGTATCTCCCTATTACCTTTAGAATAAATACAGGGGTGGCTAGGGGGCACAGTGAATAGAGAGCACTGGCCCTGGAGTGAGGAGGACCCGAGTTAAAATCTGACCTCAGACACTTAACACAAAAACTAGCCATGTGACTTTGGGCAAGTCACTTAACCCCAATTGCCCTCCAAAAGCAAAAAAAAAAAAGAATAAAATACAGATTCTTCAGCCTGACATTTAAAGTCCTCCACAATTTGGCTCCAACCTGCAATTTTCAGACAAATTTCATATTATTCCTCTTTGCATGCTCTATGTTCCAGCCAAATTGGCCTATTAGTTGTTTTATAAATTTGACATTCCATTTCCACACCTTTGCACAGACATGTCTAGAATGCCCTCCTTCCTCATTTCCACTTCTACAAATCCATACCTTTTTTCAAGGCTCAGTCCAGAAGCCCCCTCATAACTTTCCTGATTTCTCAGGTGTTAGTGGTCTCTCCCTTTTCATATCGCTTCTCCATGCTTACCCCCTCTAAGACTATAAGCCTCCCCAATAGCAGAATTATTTCATTTTTCCCCTTTGTATCCCAGTGGCCTAAATATAGTAGGTGCTTAATCAGCATTGGTAGAATTGAAATTCTACTGCCACGTCAAACTCAAGGATGAACAAAATTAAAGTCACCCACTACTTCCCAAACTGGCTGGTTCCCTTCCCTTCCTAATTCATTAATTTCTTTGAGAGATATTAACATTCTTCTATAATACATATATGGTGTCAATAGTAACTCTTTTCTGTAGTATTCAAATGATATATAAAGTAACGCTGACTTAGCTAGAATAGTCATTCACTTAATTTAAACCTTATATTTTCTCCTTCTGGATAAATCAAATTTTACTGCCAGTAAAGATAAGACATGTTGATTCTATGAGTTTTACCAATACCCGTTAATAGAAAAGTTTTCCCAATCAGAGTTTTTTAATTCAGTCTCATTTAGTAGGATTATTATCTAAAGAGAAAAATTCCTTTTAAAAATCTGTCTCCCAAACAGAAAAGCTTGCTTTCTACTTATAAATGTATTTCTTTTAATAATGAGAGATCTACTATCCCCAACTTATTTTAATTAAAAAAAGGAAATTAATGAAGTGATCTATCTATTGAAATACAGGTGGATAAGATGTCTTTTCCAAAGAATTTCATGGTGAGGCTTTCATTCTTACCATGATGAAACTTAATTTAGACTAACTGGGGGAAGGGAAAACTAAATTCATAAACTGTCTGAATTATGAATTACTTTTCAAAGACAAATGTGGTTTTATTATTTTTCAAGTAGATACATTTCCACACAGCAGGCACTTAATAAATGTTTACTGACTGACATAAAACAACTTAAACTTAGCTAACCAAGTTCATACATTCACAAGACCAAAGAATTCTTAGAGGACCTTTTTTAAAATAAGGTTATTTGGTAATTGACATAATACTGGGGTCTGGAACTGTGATTTCATAGGGAAAATAACCACTTCACCAATACAGATGGGCAACGTTTCTATAATTTACCACCTCAAAGAGTTGTCTGGGGCACTGAAGTTAAGTGACAAGTCACACAACCAGTATTTATCCCAGGTCTTTCTGATCTGGCCATGGTTTTTCTCCAGGTATTTTAGATATGCACCCTACAGTCTGTCTTACATTGTTAATTTTCACCTCTAAAAGAGGCCTTACCAAGCAGATGTAATAAACTATAACCTAGCCTCACAATTACAGGCTTTAATTGTAATAGGAAATGAAAACCACAAACTCCCCATCCCACTTGCAATAATACAGTATTTTGATGGTCCAATTCATCTTCCCAAGCATGAAAGAACCTGCCACTGGAGGTCCTGAGAGGAAGAGAAGGCTTGTTTGTCCTTACTATGTTAAAACCCCACATCCTTTCTAGAAGGGTTGATAAAAATCAGCGTCTAATCCCACAGTACACCTTGCAAAGCAGACTCATATGAAATGACCCAGGAGACAGGCACGAAAGGAGAGAAAAACAGGAATTCATCATAAAGCAATGGTTCTCATTTCTTACTTCTAGTCATCCATTTGGTAGGAAAAGAATTTCTGATGATACCCTTGAGTTTCCTGACACATCAGTTCAACAGAAGTGAGGAAGTGGCATTTAGTTAATTGAAAAAAATTAAGAAAATGTTTTTAAAGATTAAAAAAATAGAGAGAGTAGGAAGTACTTGTTCAAGTAGGTGTCTGAATCTGAGATAGACATTAAAGAAAAATGCTACCCTATCCAGGGAATAAATTTATTTCTCAGCCTTTTCAGTACTGCCCTCCCTGGAACGACAATGACTCAAGAACAGTTAGAACCACCTTTTGAGAAGGTCTGCAGCTTTCTAGCTCTCAGTAAGAAGAAAGGAAACAGGGCTACAAGGTGACAGACTGCCTAATTTGAGTTTTACCCAATCTGTGACTTTAGGTAAGCTTCTATGGGAATCGTTTACCCATCTATAAAATAGGCACAACTAACTGTTCAGAGCAACACCACCATAACAACTGGGTGAAGCAACAGGGATGAAGGGACCTCAGAAACAAAACGTTTCAGTATTAATAGTCGTCCTACTTGGTATTCCCACGTGGATTTCCTCTGGGTGCAAGCCGAGAGGATGATTCTTGTCTCTCCAATCTCAACAGAAGTTGAGGAAGATTCAACAACTCTCAGGAGAATATTTCTGTCCACTTCTAGTGGCTGTTTATATAGGCGGGGTGGGCATCCCTGCTTTGTGATCATCACAGAGATTCATAACGTGGTCGGGGGTTAAGTGCACGATGCTTCCCAAAAGGAGTGTGTATACAGATTGAAACAAGTATGCATGTCAACACCATCTCTTCTACTCTCAGGCCAGGATAAGTCAGGATGAGTGATTCATACTATCCTACTGTTAACACACAGCCTCAAAGCAGCTCAGAGTCTTCTCCTACCCTTGGCATCGAGGGAACCATTCCCCACTGTTACCTTGTAGAAGTAATCAGTGGCTTCGGTCAGTTCTGAAAAGTTGGTCTCAGAAAGTCCAGCTTGGCCTAAGACTTTAATCTTCTCTTGAATCAGAGGCCTGCAGGGGAAATATGAAAGGCAATGAGTGATCACTGAAAAGAACTATTGGCCATTTGAAAGTGGAGCTGCCAATCTCACTCCCCAAGGTGGTTACTATATACTTAATTTGTTTTGCAATTGTTGAGGCAGAAAGGTGACCTTGAACATAGCTGCCACTCTCAATATGAGTACTAATCCTCTGTGTATATTTCTCATGAAATAATTAGAGTGAAGTTCTTTCCAATTGGGATGCCTAAGAAATACTGTCACAATACAGGAAAGGACAAAAAAAAATAGAGGGCAGATTTTTTTTTCTTGATAGAGCTGAGCCTTTAAAGTCCCTGGTTCTTATTCTTTATCAGTTTGTATTTTCAGACCTGTTATGCCCTGAAATATCCTGCCTCAATGCCCAGCAACTACGGATAGAAGCACTATTGAGAGTTCTCAGATTTCTAGGTGTGTGGTATAAAACCCCTCAATCAATGGAAGGCAACCCTTTGGCCAAAAGCAAATTGGCTAATTGAAGCATAGCTATCCTTATTACTCAGGAAAGGGAATTCTACAGATTACACAATATTGGGATTGAAGAAATGAGGAATATGTGTGGGTGGGATAGCAGGCTAACTCTATAAAGAGGGGTTCTTAACCTTTAATTGTGTCATGGCCCTTGAAGCAACCTGGTGAAGCCTATGGACTCTTTTTCAAAATAATTTTTAAATGCATACTACATAATATATAGACTTATAGAGGAAACCAATTATATTGAAACAGTTATCAAAATACATTTGAACAAACAAACCCAAGTTCATGAACCCCATCTTAAGAAGTTCTGCTCTAAAGCTAAGGTGATAGTGGGTGGTTTTTGGAGCCATAATATCCTACAAGGGTCACAAAAGGGAGGGAACGTACCTATTACTAATAGGTAAGAAGAACAGGGCCAACTAGTGGTTCAGTAGTAAAGGGAGTAGTAAAGTCAGATTACATATACTAATAAGATAAAGAAACCAAGGGTATCTAGCCTTGAAGAATGGACAGAGGGTGGGAACCATTTTCACAAAACTTAGTAATAGTAAAAATATTAGGGGGAGATAGTTTGTGAACCTTTGGTTAAGCAACAGACCAACTGAGAAATTCTAAAGTTTTATTCTTTGCTTGGCTACCCTGTGTGTCTCCCAAACCCCTCCAAATGTCTGATGTCTATGGAAGAACAGATACAAGAAACGTACAGGATGAGAAGGCTAAGGTAGATCTATGACTTAAACTCATAAAACTTTCCACTTGGAAGGGACCTCACTGACCATCAAGGTCAACACATAAACAAAAGGAATCTTTACTATTACATGCCGAGATTAATGAGATCCATGGCCTATTGAGGGCAGGTCACTTCTTCATGGACAACAATGCTAACTAATCATCCTTATTAACACTCTGAGAAGTCATCCGGTATCATTTGCTACTGAATACATTCTGATTTGGATACTTATGCTCAGGATTTTAAATTCTAAAACAAATTACAGCTAAAATCCTATGTCTATTTTTGTTGGATTGGATCCCTTTGGATTGTTAAAGGGGTTGAGTGTAGGGACCACATTTTTTTCATGCTCCATTGTGTTTAGGATAAGGGCCTTAATTCTTAATCCTAAAAGCTAGTGAAAAAGGGTGAGAATGGTTCCAAAGCTGAAGAGAGACAGCATTGATAAGTGGACATTTTATAATGTCTCAGAGCCCTCCACCAAAGGAGAAAGCTCTTGGGGAATCAACAAGGAATTCCATCAGTGTTGGCCCCTGAGCCAAACCAGACCTGCTGGTCAATCCATACCATAGGTAATCATCCGCTGTGCCTCTTGCTACCAGGTAGTGAATGCTCACGGAGCTGGTCTGCCCAATGCGATGTACTCGGTCTTCAGCTTGAATCAATATCTATGTTTCCCAAAGAATAAAAGGGCCCAAATCAATTGTAGCATGATTAATTTTTTTTTAAATCACTTCTCCCCACTCCCATCTTTTCAAAGTTTTTACTGATACATAATAAAGCATAGTTTTCTTGGCCACCATGCTGCATCAGTATAGTCATTTACATGAAAGTGCTTTGGAATCATGGGCTATATGGCTCAATCCTCACCAGTCTTTTAGGTCAACAGGACAGGTATAATCGTGTCTGTTTTACAGATAAAGATCCTGGGGCTCAGATGGCAGTGTAGAAGCAGGAAAATTCATGTATTCCCCCCATAACCACCTCAAATGCCTATAAAATATGACTCTAAACAAACTTTAGAGCTACAGAACCCACAAAATCATAAAGAGAAACAAATCTCCCATTGAAGGCAGGCCGGCAGGCCTGCAGGAGAGGTCCATCGCAGTGCGCTGGGAGCCAACCCCAGCCCCACATGAGCCCACAGTTTTAGCCCCAGTGCAGACCCGGCTGGAGGGACTTTAGGAAAGTGATCACCAGCAGCTGTGGTGGTTTCCAGAAATATCAACCCATAAAGGCCAAAGACAAAGTAAAAAGTCAGTGTAAAACTCTGTTGGAACTGAGGGGAACTAGAAGCACTGTCTGGCCCCTGCTTCCGGAGCTAGAAGCAGAGGAGGTGCTGTGGCTGAACAGCTGCCTCCATGTGGCTGCTTCAAAGCTCCTGGCCTGCAGATCATAGAGGGACCAAGTGACCATTCAGAGGGTAATCGCTCTTGCTTTAACCTGCCCGGATCTGGGTTGTGGTCATGGATTGTGGTCCTGAGGTATATGAACAGTGAGCCAGCTTTTGGGGGCTGTAGAGACAGTGCCCCCCTAATAGGTACAGCAGCTGCAAAAACCCCAGTGATCTGGCACAAAACTCTCTCTTCTGGAAGCATTGTTCTATCATGGCAAAGAGCTCAAAAGTCAAGTAATTGGCTGCCAATTTGAGCAAGCAATGGAAGCACAAACAGATAATAGAATCTTTTTTTGAGAACAAAAAGGATCAAGGCATGGAGTGGAAGGAAAACATCTAAGTCAGAACTTCTGCACCAAAAGCTTCCAAGAAAAATATGAACTGGTTACAAGCCATGAAGGAGCTGAAGAAGGATTTTGAAAATCAAGTAAGAGAAGTGGAGGAAAAATTGGGAAGAGAAATGAGAATGATGCAAGAAAATCATGAAAAGAGAGTCAACAACCTGACTGAAGAAAATAACACCTTAAAAATAGATTAACTCAAATGGCAAGAGAGGCTCAAAAAGCCAAGGAGGAGAAGAATGCCTTAAAAAGCCGAATTTGCCAGATGGAGAAAGAATCTCAAAAGCTTACTAAAGAGAATAATTCCTTCAGAATTAGATTAGAGCAAAAGGAAGCTAGTGACTTTATGAGAAATCAAGATACTATTAAACAGATCCAAACAAATGAAAAAATAGAAGGCAATGTGAAATATCTCATTGGAAAAACCACTTACCTGGAAAATAGATCCAGGAGAGATAATTTAAAAATTATTGGACTACCTGAAAGCCATGACCAAAAAAAGGGGCTAGAAATCCTTCAAGAAATTCTCCAGGAAAATTGCCTTGATATTTTAGAACCAGAGGGCAAAATAGAAATCGAAAGAATTCACTGATCACCTCTTGAAAAAGATCCCAAAAAGAAAACTCCTAGGAATATTATAGCCAGGTTATGAAATTCCCAGATCAAGGAGAAAATATTACAAGCAGCCAGGAAGAAACAATTTCAATACGTGGAAACACAATCAGGATAACACAGGATCTAGCAGTTTCTACATTAAAAGATCGAAGGGCTTGGAATATGATATTCTAGAGATCAAAGAAGCTGGGATTAAAACCAAAAATCACCTACCCAGCAAAACTGAGTATAATGTTGCAGGGAAAAATATGGTCATTCAATGAAGTAGAGGACTTTCAAGCATTCTTGATGAAAAAAACCAGAGTTGAATAGAAAATCTGACATTCAAATACAAGAAGCAAGAGAAGCATGAGAAGGTAAACAGGGAAAAGAAATCATAAGGAACTTATCAAAGTTGAACTATTTACATGCCTACATGGAAAAACTATAATTGTAATATATGAAACTTTTCTCAGTATGAGGATAGTTGAAGGGAATATAAATGCATATATGTATATATACATATATATGTCTATATAGGAGGGGATATGTATGCATGAATACATATATGAATATATATATGTATACAGGTATACATAGACAGGGCACATTTTAACAGGAAGGGATGATATTTAAAAGGTGAAATTGAGAGGTGAGAGAGGAATATAAAGAGAGGAAATGGGGAGAGACAGAATGGGGTAAATTACCTCATATAGAAGAGGCAAGGGAAAACTGTTACAATGGAGGGGAAGAACAGGAAGGCAAAAGGGAATGAATCAACCTTACTCTCACTGAATTTGGCTTAGGGAGGGAATGACATACACACAAAATTGGGTATCTTGCCCTATAGGAGAGTAGTGGGGAAGGGGATGAGAGGGGGGATGATGGAAGGGAGGGCAGGTTCAGGGGGAAGATAGTTAGAAGTACACACTTTTGAAAAGGGACAGGGTCAAAGTAGGGAATAGAACAAGTGGGGAATGGGATATGATGGAGGGAAATATAGTCAGTCTTTTACAATATATCTATTATGTTAATGTTTTGTGTAACTAGACATATACAACCTATATTGAATTGCCTATCTTCCCAGGAAGGGTGAGTGACGAGGGAGGAAGGCAAAGAATCTGGAATTCAAAGCTTTAAAATCAAATGTTTTTTAAATAAATTATCATTATTATTTTTTACATGCAACTGGGAAATAAGATATATAGGCCCTGGGGTATGGAGATCCATCTTGCCCTACCAAAAAGTCAGAGTGGGGATAGAAGAGGATATAGGAGAGAGAAGACTGGGGTAGGGGGAATACAGTGGGATTGCTGTTTTTGGGTGGTGGGTAGGGAAAAGATGGGGAGAAAATTTATAACTCAAAATCTTGTGGAAATGAACGATGTAAACTAAAAATAAACATAAAATTTAATAAAAAAAAAAATAAAGCTCCTAAGGCTCAGAAAAGTTAAATGATTTGCCTAAGGTCTATAACTTAGGTTTTCTGACTTCTCTTTCAGGGTTCTTTCCACTATACTGCCCTGGATCACCTGTTATTTAATAGATTTAATTGCTGCAGTCAAGAAATGTGAGTGGGGAAAAAAGTAACTCCACTTCCCTCTAGCTTCTCTGTGATACACATGGCAGTAGAAGCTTTGTCTCTGGGGAGTAATGGCTAAATACATGTCTAGGTAGAGAATCTAATGACCTTTTGGGAAGACTAGTTTGCCTGTAGAGTTCCCAGTTTTTTGCTGTTTTTTTTAAACTAATAACCCAGAATTTGATGGTGTTCTCTCATGAGCATATGACCTAGAAAGTCACTTGTCGCTGGCTTGTAAATGTCAATCTTAATTAAATCATTACAATTGTGTTTCATAAATGCCACATGGGAATTCAGGGAGAAATGTGACTACTTTCTCCGAAGTTCAGGGGCAAATTTAATGAGGCTGAAAAGATTCCTCATTGCAGAAGTGAGAGTTGGGATGAGGCCAACAGGAGTAATAATAGTGCTCAGGAGGATAAAAAAAAACCCAAAACAGTACAACCCTCCCCCCCTACATCCTTCATTGGCTGAAAGGATTCTAGCAAGCCACAGTGAGGTCCAAGAAAAAGCATAAGGCTGAGTCATAGTCCTTGCTTGGCCTCTCACTGACCAGCTGTACAGTCTTAGACAGCTAGCTGACCTTGGACAAATTTCCCTTGCTGGGCCTCAGTTTTTTGTAGGAATGTAAAATGTAAAATCCATAAGACCATGTACTTTATTACATCTATAAAATGAGAGCTGGACTCTGTGTTTTCTAAAGTTTCTTGTAGCTCTCTGAATGTCTATGACTCTAAATCTCTCAACTAGGCTGTGTGTTTTTGAGTTTTCCCCAATCTTTCAAGTGGGGATAATAATTCCTATTTTATCTGCTTCACTGGGCTGTTGTGAAGTTAAAAGGAGACAAGAGATACTAAAGTGTTTCGGGAGATTAAAACATATTCCAACATAAAACTATTATTATTCTGATATGGACAATTTATGGAGGAACATGAGCTATCAAGACCCCAAAAAAGATTGAAGAAAGTCTGCCTTTCCTTCTCAAAATGTCTTCTTCCTTTGCCCCTTCCACAATGTACAGGGAAGCCAACTCTTTGCTATGCCTTACCCCTGGGTTCCAGAAGAGCTCTGCAAACACCACCAAGTCCGCAGCAGAAAAGGTGAGCCCCATGTTGGCCGCTGTTATTGAGAGGATAGCCACGCTGAACTTTTCAGACAGCTGGAACTGCTGGCACAGGGTCTGGCGATCGGCTGAGGACGTGGCCCCGTCTATGCGGATGTAGCCAATGTGCTAGAGAGACAAGCAAACAGAGGGATCACTCACGGGCCTCTCCATCACCCTTCTCACAGCAATAGCATCTTCTGGAAGCTGCCTAAAAAAACGCAAAGACCCACATTTCAATTTCAAGGCAAATTCTCACTTGAAACCTGATGTGGTTTTAGGTGTGGTTAAGTTTTCCAGAAACTGTGTTTTTCCTCTCCTAGATTTGGGAGCGAGTGTCAAGGATATGCTCCTTCCTATGAACTGTAAGAGCAGATGCTTTTTAAAAAAAAGTTTCAAATCCCCTCCATCATATAAAGCACCATCAGCAAAGCTTTCCAAGGTCACATTACTGCAGATTTAAGGCTGGCAGAGATTTCCGGCAGCCATCTAGTCCAACCCTTTCATTTTTTTTTTTAAATGAGGAAACAGAGGCCCATGGAGGAAAGATGACTTGTCTATAGTCACACAGGTAATAAGTAACAGAGGTGGAATCTGAACCAAGGTCCTACAAACCAAAATCCAACGTTCTATGTTCAACAAAGGGATCCTCCTTAAACGTTCTCTCTTACCAGAGATACTAGAGCAGTGCGCCTTCAATTATTCTGGTCACTGAACACTTTTTGGACTCGAAATATATTGAGTACAATAAAATGTGGAGGGGGTGGTGGTGCAGAAAACCCTTGAGATAGACTGAGGTCTGGAAAAAAATTTTAAGCAAAAAAAGGAAGGAAATGAAGCCCTCTTATTCGCAAAGAAAAACTGTCACATATAAGTATTTTTGATATATTCATACTGTTAGGTCCTGATAAGTGTGAATAATGAATCCCCCAAAGTGGTCTTATTTCTTAAATTCTCAATGTGTGTCTCCACTGGGCCTGAACTAATGACCATATTTGCACAATGATAACTTCAAATAGTGCAGAACTGGATACATGAAACCACTTCAAGGAGATCCATTATTTGCATTAATTGGGAGCTTTGTTGTCACTAAGATTCAGTTGTTTCAGTAGTACCCGACTCTTTGTGACCCCATTTGGGGTTTTCTTGGCAATGATAATGAAGTGGTTTGTCATTTCCTTCTCCAGCTTATTTTTACTGATGAGGAAACTGAGGCAAACAGGGTTAAGTGACTTGCCCAGGGTCACATATCTAGTAAATGTCTGAGGCCACATTTGAACTCAGATGTTCCTGACTTTAGGCCTGGCATTCTATCCACTGGCCAAGGTGGGAGCTAGCTATAGTTTTAATATTTACAATTTTAGAAAGGGAAATATTAGTAGCATCAAACTTTTCTCACGAAACCCTATTTATATCATATGCAACACCGGAGTTTCACGAATACAATTTTGTACACATTGCTAAGTTCAAGTGTTTTCAACACAATCCATCAGAAGAGTTAAACATCTGAATACATATTCACACATTTTTAGGAAAGAGGTAGAGAAGGGAAATAGGGAGATGGGGGGGGGGGGGGGAGAGAGAGAAGTTGCTTCAATAATCAGGAAGAGTGCACCACCAAATACGCTCCTATCCTTGGTGAAGAGAAAGTGGCCTGCCCTTTAGGGAGTAAGAAGGTCTCATGGAGTTCTTTTATTTATTTCAGACAAGGAAAAACACATTAATTGGAAAGGAAAAAGAATCTGAAATCCAGTGAGACAAAGGAATCCTTCATGGGGAGGTCTGAAAGCCAAGCACTTTGGGTTTCCATGAAGTCATTTTACTTTTTTTAGGGGAAATGATGCCTCTAGAACTTACCAAAGATGCAAAGGGTAAAGAAGGGTGAAGATTTGGTTTAAATGGCATGTCCCTTTCATAAGGTTATAGCTCTAGAGCCAGAAGGGATATTCGGGGTCCTCCAGGCTAATTCTCTCAATTTACAGATGAGAGAATGAGGCACAGGAAGGGAAGGGATTTGGTGAAGGCAGTAGATGGTGGAGCTGGGATTCAAATTAGGATGCTATTAATTCCCAGGGCGGGGCTCTTCCCCAAACCAGGGCTGTCTCTCTTCATTTCATTTAGCAGAGATTAAAGCAATGGAACTTAAAGGTTCTAGAGGGCTGCCATTTTCTGCTCTCTACAAGAGCCTACCCCACTTCTACAGAGAAAAGTGCTTAATAAAAGAACTTTGATAAGAGAGAGAAGGAAGAAAAACAGGTAAGATAATGATTTAAAAACTTTTTTCTCCCTGTTGCAAGGTGAGGACACTTCTCTCCTTAATACTGTCTCTTGTCAATTTTGTAATAATTTACTCAGGAAGGAAAAGGAAAAAGGAAGTCCCTTGGGGGATCTTCTAAGACAGAGCTTCTTAGCCTGGGTCCATGTACTTTATTTTTTAAAAATTATTATTATAAGGTAATATATAATATTGTATTATAATATTATTCAAATATGTGATATAATAGGATGTAATATATTATTCTACTATATAATAAATATAATATAATTAATATTATAATGCATATTATGCTATTATAAAAAATTATATTGTTTTCCTTTGTAATCAATATAAATTAATAATAATAACTGGTTTTTTAATAATTATTATAAAATAATAGGATTATGACTATTATTTTATTTTATGCACTTAAAAACTTGATTCTGAGAAGGGGTCCATAGGTTTTACCAGACATGCTGTCAAAGGGATCTCTGACACAAAAAAGGTTAAGAAGCATGACTTTGGGGTTACCTCACTAAGGCCCACAGAGAAGTACCTCAAGGCTTTAAATGCTATGGTTAGCAAGAGACCTTGGGCAAAATTTGAGACTTGTCTATGGAAATCTTTATAAGAACACTTTTTATAAGGTCATTGCTGTTTCTCTAAAAATGCATAGGAGGGAAGTTCAGAGGGAAACACAGACAAGACAGATGGCTTTGAAAATAAATATACTGAATTTATTTTATAATTTTAAAAAAGCTGTATATAATAGAGATTCATGGTTTCCTGTATCTTTTCTGTTCTAATTTGCATATGGAAATAGTCTCTCCTCTTCCCCACTACCCCTCTTGGTGATCATTAAATACAGAACCAAAAAAAAAAAAACCCAACCAAACCAAAGCACTCTATTAGAACTATTATTCTATGGTTTCAGAGAAACTTGGGAAGATTTGTATGAACTGATGTAAAGTGAAGTCACCCAGGAAAACAATTTACACAATAACAATAATATCATAAAGACAAATGACTTTGAAAGGTTTTTCACTCTGATCAACCCAATAACCAACCACAACTCCAAAGGAGTCAGGATGAAGCATGCTACCCACCTTCTAACAAACTGGAGATGATGAGAGAGAGAGACACAGAGAGACACAGACAGAGACAGAGAGGGAAAGAGAGGGAGGAAGAGGGAGGGAGAGGGAGAGAGGGGAGAGAAAGAGAGAGAGAGAATGTGTATGATATGATTAATGGGGGATTTTGTTTGATTATACATTATTTGTAATGAGTTTTGTTTTTCTTGCTTTTTCAGTTGGGGTAGAAGGAGGTAGGAAGGGGAGACTTTGAATCTGAAAATGAAATTTTTTTTTTAAAAGAACAACTATTCCAGACCTCTGATTAGGTCTAGGGTCACCTGAGTAGCAGGAACTGTCAGATTTTACTGCTCGCTTACCTTTCTCTCCAGCTCGTTGCTGATGGCATCCAGGACCAGCTTGTGGTGTGCAAACACTAGGAACTTCTCTCTCCCACTTTGCAATAAATCCAGGATATATTCACTGCATTTTTACAACAATAACAACATAATCCTCATCATGAAAGTGTTCATTTGCTGAGGGCTGATCATTAATAGGGTACAAGGCTAAAGAATTAGGCTGTGGAACCTGTCTGGGGGCTCTCAGCTCTCCTGGTTACAACACCTTGGTTGTAACATCATGCCTAAGCTAGCACTTTCTCACTGAAAGCAGAAAAGGCACATCAGGTGGTTGCATTCCTTGAGCATCTGCACCAGCAATAGAAGCTGTCTGAAAGTTTTGCTCTCAGATACACAAAGTGGCAACAAAGAAGACACACAAAGAGTATCAAGATCCAGAAGGTTCCAAAGTCATCACCTAGTTAGTTATGGGAGAGCAAAGGTAAAACCATCAGTAGACAATCCTTCTTTCTATCCCTCTCCTTTCCATGCCCTTAGTTCCCTGCAATTAAATTGTAAGCTCTTTCAGAGCTGATTCTGTGTCCTATAAATGTCTGTCACCAGCACCTAACACTGTGCCCTGTACACAACAGGTGCTCAATGTTTGCCAGAGTACATAGAATTGGTTTCTTCTGTAATCAATATAAATGAATAATAATAATAACAAACCAAGAGTAAAATTCAGTTGTGTTTAGTTGGGCTAGCAGCCAATTCATTTGAGCATTAAGGAAGAGACCTGGAGCAAATCCCTCAACTTTGTAGCCCTGAGTTTTATCATCTATAAAACAAGGGAGGTAGATTACTTGTAAGTTCTTTTCCCAGCTCTAAATCCTATGACAGGGATAGAGGAGAAGACACAGGCTGTCAAGCTCCAAATCTAAAGGCTTTTTTCCTTTTTCTAACTATGTAAGAAAATGTGGGAGAGTTTTTTTAAAACGTCATAGAGCCCTGCGGATTCTAGGCTCACCCAAAAGTACTGGCATGAGCTTCTTTCCCTAGTTCATCTGCCTGTCTCCTTGATACTCTCAACTGTGGTAGACTCAGGTTCCCATGAAAAGAAAGGCAGAAAGGAGGAGAGCAGAAATAATGACCTTTCTTGAAGGTTCACTGCCCAGTTTCTATTAGGTGAAGGGTATTTAGGTCACACATATTTTCACAATTTCATTCCTAAGAATGGTAACTATCTTATACATGCCAAGTTATTTATGACTTGAGGCCAATGGCTGAATTAAAAACTTCTAAGGGAATGATGTGGCTCTAGGCCCAGGGCCTGGGGAGGAAGATACCAACACAACACCAGGGTTTGTAGGTCATTAGCTTAGGAAGGAGAGAGCACACATCCTTACCATCTGCTGCTCAGTAGCCTATGAGAAATGGGACGGTGGGGGCAACTCAAATCAGTTTCTGGTGGATAAATTCCCATGCTATAAAAACCACATCTGGAGTTCATTAGTATCCTAATGGTGTCATAAATGAAAAGGGCATTGTGCAAAGGGTGAAGGAGAAGCGGCTAAAACTCATAGGCCTCTTTACAGAGAGGTACAGGTACAAAGGACATGGGGAACTCTACACTCGCCACCCTGAGAAGACGGAGGGAGAGGTCTTTGGGGCCAAGAGGAATAGGTCTTAGGTAGTGAGAGGGGCTGCCACTGGGGGTTCCTCCATTTATCCACAGACATCAGGCCTTCCAGCTGTCACTCTGGCACTACTCACCCACATTAAACTCAAATTTCATCGTTTGGACCATTATGGCTCCAGAATTTTGTGGGACTTCAAAACAATAAAAAGCCAGCCAAACTGCATGTCGATAGAATGCTCCCAAGTTTCTATCACACTGAGAATGAAAGAATGTGGGTTTCCTCCTCTCTTAAAAGCAGAAAATGGGGGAGGATTCAGAACAGAATGCCAAAGACAGGAGAATAATTCCAAGATAAAATCCGTATCACTTGTGTTTCATGTGGATGGCTGATTTCAATTGCCTGTGAGTAAATGGTAATGTGCTCTTTAGGTCAATACTTCATCTGTCTCGGGTGCTTTTTTGAGTTTGATAAGGTTGTGTATCCCAGAGGAACAAAGCATCGATGAAGACAGTGTCCACCAGTCTTGCTCTTAACTCATAGAACCATCTTCCTTTGAATCTCAGGTCTAAACTGGGCAGGCGTGGAGAAAGGGGAAGGAAGGTTATGGGCAGGCAATAGAGAAAGACGGTACACAGACTGTCTTTTGCCTCTTTTTGCACCCCCAGAACTTAGCACAATGCCTGGTACATAGTAGATGATTAATAAACGTTCCTGCTTGCTTAATGGAAATGACAAAGGGGAGCTATGAACAAAAAAATATTAACAAGGAAAGATACACAACCAGGTATGGGAAACCACCCAGTTTCCAGGATGAGCACAGTCAGATGGTCCTTGGAAATGATGAAAGTTATAAGATAGCTTCCCCCACTGCTCTGCCCGTGCAGGGGGCCCATCCTGGCGATGGCACTCTACCATATCTTTGTCCCACTGACAGTGGCAGAATCCATCCCCACTCCCCATCTCTGTGTTAGAGCAAGACTTCCTGGAAGTAGGAGTTGGTAGCCACAGAAGTGCATCCCCAGACCAGCCAGAAACCAGTAGCAGGGCCGTAGCAGCTGGCAACATCCCAGGGTGTCTGGTAGAGGAGGGCACAGTCACCTAACACTTGTTTTCAAGATGGAATAGTCTTTAACGGGCAGGAACATGAACCAGACAACATGATCCTTTTTAAAAGGCACCCTAGCACTTACGTGGCAGGCTGGATTTTCGCTTCTGCTGTTCTGTTGAAGAAAAGGAGCAGGGCTTCCTTCTGCTGCCGCTTCTGTGGACAGAAAGATCTAGAGCTTAACATCTGCCGAGATTCCTGGTTCTGGAATAAGCTGACAAGCATGTCTGCTGTGTGTGCTGCCAATGA
Source organism: Petaurus breviceps papuanus (assembly GCF_028583685.1). Taxonomy (NCBI): domain Eukaryota; kingdom Metazoa; phylum Chordata; class Mammalia; order Diprotodontia; family Petauridae; genus Petaurus; species Petaurus breviceps. Next base: position 2,596,473 of record NW_027187376.1, read on the forward strand.
CCAACTGAGGCTCAGAGAACAGCTGCCACCTTCCTGGGTACAGGCCCTCATCCCCTCGTTCCTGCATGACGGCAGTGGCCTGCTGGTTGGTCTTCCTGCCTCAAGGCTAGCCCCCGCCCAGCTGCCAAAATAATCTTAAGGTGCAGGGATGAGGAGGGGTGTGCTGAAAAAAAGGTGAATCTGCATTATTGACCTTTTTTTCTCCATCACTTTAAGTCTAGATAAATAAATAAAACAACAGCTCAAGCCCTGACTTCTAGCACTTGCCAGTGTCTGAGGTATAAATGCTCACTGGTCTGAGCTGATTCCAGCAAACCTGAGGATAACTCTCTTGATCTCCCTGCCTCCCTCCCTTCCATAGACTCCACTGGCTCCTATCACTTCCAGGACCAAACATAACGTCTTGTTTGGCATCACCCAGCCCCCTCCTTGTCTTTCTAACCTTCTTACAACTTACTCCCCATCTGAGATCCAGAGACACTGGCCTTCCCGCAGTGGCTCCGCACACACAATGCTCAGTCTCCCCGCTCCAGGTGTTTTCACTGGCTGTCCTCCAGGCCTAGCACTCTCTCCTCCCTCCTCTCTGACTGCTTCATTCAAGTCAGTCAATCTATAGGCCTTTATTCAACACCTGTTATGTACCAGGCATCGTGCTAAGGATACAAAGAGAGATACAAAGCAAATGCCAGGCCCTGCTCTCAAGGGGCTCAGGATATAGCATCTCTTCAGTCCTGGCTAAAATCTGACCTTCGGAGGGAAGCCTTTCCCAGTCCCCCTACATTCTCATGTGCTGATTATCTCACACACACACATACACACAATATATACATACATGTATACATGCACACATGTATATTTGCATGTGCACGTGTGTATATATCCACATATGCACATATATTTACACATACATATATTCGTGTGTGTGTGAATATATGTTATTCCTTGTTTGTACACAGTTGCTTGTATGCTGTGTCCCCCAGTCCTCGTGAGGGAGGGGCTGTCTTTGCTTGTTTGTTTTTTGCCTTCTTTTGCACCCCTAGCTCTTAGCATGGAGCTTGGAACAGAGCAGGTATTTCATAAATGTTCGTTGCCTTGACTTGAAGAGACCTAGGCTCTAGTGTTGGAGTTGACAATGACAAGGTGTGACCTTGGGCAAGTCACTGGAACTCTGGGCAGTAATTCTCTCCTCTGAAAAATGGGGATACCAATTATTCCACCTGGCTTGTGTGTAGGGCAGCTTGAACGATCATAACTGATGAAGAATGTGGAAGAGCTTTGAGAGGCAGGATGTGTGAGCTGTCATTGTTACTAAACACCTTCACTGTCTGCTATTCTCCAGTTCATCTTGTGCTCCAGGCAAATACATGTGTCATTCCTGCCCTTAAAGGTTTACTAAAGTATTTACCATGTGAGGAGAGAGAAAGGCTGTCGCCATGGAGTCTAGAAGAGGGCTCCACACAGTGGGATGAGTCTTATTCACCTATAATGTGTTTCCTCCTACACTGACTAAGCAGTCAATTTTCCAGTCATTTTAGACTAAAATTTCCACGATCACTTCTTTGGAGCTTGTCATGTTCCTGTCTATTCCACTCAGCAGAACAGAAGCTCCTTGAGGTCAAAGGAGGCCCGTGGCCTTTCTGCCGTGGTACCCTCAGGACCTAGCACAGTGCCCACATGCATTTTTCTTGGGCTGATTTCACAGGTTGGGCACAAATAGTCCATGCGAACATCTGAAGAACATATATCTCTAAATCTGTGTATCTCGTGTTTCTACAGTTTTAAAAATATCCACCGTCCAACTTGTGTCCATCTTTCTATTATTATTTTTTAGTTAATACCTTGTCTGCCTTAGTAGAGTGGTTTACACTTTTAGAAATACACATTATCTGCTACTGTGCATAAGAAATAAGGAGCAGAAAGACTTTATAATAACTTGGACAGACTTATATAAACTGATGCTGAGTGAGGAGAGCAGCGCCAGGAGAACATTGTACACAATTACACACACACTGTATGTGTGATGACCAACTTTGATAGACTAGGCTCCTCACAGCAATATAAGGTTAGAAGACAACTCCAAAAGACTCATGATGGGAAAGGATATTCACATCCAGAGAAAGAACGAGAGTCTGCAGACTGAAGCAAACTATTTCTCTCTCTCATTTGTGGGGGTTTTTTTTTTGGTTTTATCTCTTCTTTCTCCTTGTTCAGATCGTAGGTTATAATCCTTTACAACATGACTAATGTTCAACATGAAGGTATTTGTAGAACCCATATTTGATTACATGCTGCTATGGTGGGGAGAGGGAAGGAGAGGGAGAGGGAGAAAATTTGAAACTGGAGAAATTGTGGAACTGAATGTTGTAAACTAAAAGTAAATAAATAAATTTAAAAGAAATACACATTATCTCATCTGGTCCTCCCAATAATTCTGTGAAGAGGATACAGCATGTATTCTTCCCATTTTACAGATGGAGAAATTGGGTCTCAGGAAGATGAAGATACTTAAGTGGTGGACCTGGGACTTAAATCCACGTGTTCTGACTCCAAATCCACTGTTGCCTCCTCTACACTTAATGCTGCTCCCTTAGGAATTCCATAAGATTAATTCAAGGCATAGACTTTTTTTTAATGCCAGAAATAGGAACCTATTGCCAAGTGGATGAGGAGGATCCATTTTGCAGCCACTGGTCTTGCTGATCAAAAACTGGCTCTAGACAAAAGCTGATTATGTTCAGCTTTGCTCCGGCCTGTGAAGCCATACCTATTATTTCAGCGGACATATAAAAAAGCCTTTCATTATACATAATATTTTATAAATTGGCTGCTTCACCTTGGCTTCTGGGATTTGGAGCTTTTTAACGAATGTCTTCTTCCCAGATGGAGGAGCATGATACAACAAAGAAAGAATGGATTCTTGACAGGTTTGCCAGGCTCTGTTGGAACAAATGTGATGAGCAAAATTGCAGGGAGATTTTGGACTTCAAAAAGCTACAGTAAAATAGGAGATGGGGTAGGGTGGGAAATAATCTTCCAGTGGTTCATAAATGGCTCCCTGTTCAGCCAAAACCCATAGGTCCCTTCATTTTTAACCCTTCCAACCCAAGATCTCAAGGTCTTTCATTACCGCCACTAAAAAGCAACGTTTCAATTGTTCAAATCTTCTGGGGTCCAGTGTGGAGCACCCTAGAGAAGAATGACTTTGACTGACACAATCTCCATGCTATCTGGGGATCTGTAATCATTAAACCTTCATAAGACCCTCAGGAAGTGGGAAACATTACTTAATAAACCTTGGAATGACCAATGAATGATTAACACTTAATAAATGTTGGTTGATGGACTGTGGTTATCTACATGATAACACGAACCTTATTTCAAATGTTTATATTTGAATATATTGTCTCCTCCCCTCCCCAAATCTAAGTTCTTTAAGGACAGAGCCTGTCTCATTTTCTTATTGTGTCCCGAGTGCTAGGCACATTGAGGAAGCCAGAAGAGTTCAGCAGATACAGTACTTGGCCTGGAATTGGGAAGCTCTGAGTTCACATCTGGTCTCAAACACTTCTTGGCTGTGTGACTCTGGGCAAGTGCTTACTTAATCTGTCTGCCTCAGTTCCTTCATCTGTAAAATGGGGATAATAATAACATTTCTCTCCCAGGGTTGGGAAATGGGATAATAATCATAAAGCATTTAGCACAGTGACTAGCACACAGCAAATGGTTAATAAATGTTCTCTTCCTTCCTATTTAATAAATACTTGGTGGTGGCTTGATTCTTATTTATTTTTCGTATCTTTATATCTATAGCCGTGTTGCTGGAATTAGGCTACAAACTTCACAGGACAGGGTAGCAGTGAAGAGAGCACTGAATTTGGAGACTGAGGACCTGAATTCACACCCAAGATCTGCTCTTGCTCGCTGTGTGACTCTGGACAGGTCAGTGGACTCCTCTGGGTCTGTCTCCTCATCTGCTGAATGAGGGGCTTGGCCTGTATGACTTCTCATCACCCACAGAGTAGTTCCCTGGGTCAGCTTATGGAATTCTCTGCAGCACAAATTAAATCTGACTTGAAGAGTCACTGGTGTGCTTCCCATTTTCTTTCTAGCCTGTTCTGCCTGCCAGAGGACTAAAAGGAAGAATGACAAAAAGGAATTGGAGGTGTTCTATATCTGGCCCATTTGTCCTGTAATCAGCCAGAAGGTTGAGTCCTTCTAGGTCCAAGCTACACTGTACATTGTGTCAAGCACAGTTAAGCAAAGAATGAATGTTATTTTTGGTGAAACAGGGATGATGGTCAAGTCAAGACTCTTATTTTTACTAAGGCAACTCCTGTCATCTATCATGCCTGGGAAGTGGGGTGTTCTGCCTTCTCAAATACTGTGGTGAACAGACTGACCATACACAAGACTGACACATTCTTAAAGAATTAGGCTACAACCTGGTATCCCTTAACAGGAAAACTACACCGAAGACGACTTTACATTTCTTTGATAATTCATAATCATAAAACAGGATCCAACAGTGAATGCTTCAAGACTATCACTGAGGGTATTAGTCAACATTGGCCTGTAGGAACAAGGACTGGCTGGTTAACAGAATCTTGGACAAGCTAGCACATCTTATAGAAAGAGAGGAAGCTGGGAAACAAGACATGTTTTCTGATAATATACTGGAACTCAGATGGAAAGCTTTTTCAAACCATGTTCAGATACAATTCCTCTTAGAGGTCCTAGGAAAAGGGAAAAGAAAAAGAATGCCCCCTGAGCCATGGACTCACATTCTTCTTCTCTGTGGTCATTTCCTTTGCTGCAGCAGCCAGGACAGCCCTGGCCTTGGCATTCATCTGTCCTGGGGCAACCACCACCATCTTGCGCTGCTTGGCTGGGAGTTGGGAGAGAACATCGGATTTGAGCCGTCGAAGCATGATGGATTCTTCCAGGAGAAGCTTTAGTTCTCCAAGATTGGACGAGCCAGAATAATCCCACCCCCATGGCAACTGTGGAGAATCAAGGCAGAGAAACACCAGAGGTTAAAAGGAAAGAGGCCGAATGAACCAAATTCACTCTTTCTTCCTCTTCTTCCCACCTCCCCCTGACCCCCAAAAGAAAGAAAAACAAAACCCTTGTTACAATTACACACAATAACAAATTCCCACATTGGCTATATCCAAAAAGAAGCTTTGGTTCTCTAAGACTGGATGAGCCAGAATAATCCCATTCCCAGGCAGCCAATGTCTATCACTTCCCTCTCTGACTGGAGGTGGGCAACATATTTCATCTGTAATCATGGTTAGGCCAAACTATTCTTAAAGATCAGAAACACAACCCTAAAAACCAAGCAAAAGTTCTCAGGGAGTCCCTCAAGACACCTCTTTGGCACAATACCTTCTCCCTTCTGATGTCTAGAAACCCACACACAGTGCTGGCCGTGAAAGTAGCACTAGTCTGAGGACAGGAAGAGGTTATAATTTTTTAAAAAATGGGAGAGACGACCCAGAGTCCTCTTTTGATGCTTCAGTCTGGCTTCGAGGTGACACTAGGTTCTTGCAAGCATTTGGGGGATAACTCTAATTAAAGTCAGAACAATGGGAATTATGCACACATGCCTGCACACACACACACACACACACACACACACACACACACACACACACCTCATCTTATTCCTATATGACTTCAATTTCCTTTCCTAGGTCTCTATATTTTGAAAATTTTCCATTCCATATAGTTTAGAGAAAATGAATACTTGGTAGGATATCTATTTAAACTATTCTGAAGTTCTTATGGACTATGGGTACATCCAGGCAATTGTGGATAGGTTTCATCTGGGATTATGGTCTGGTTTCAGTAGAGTTCTTGTTGACTCCTCGAGAATACTTTGAGGCTATATTTGCAGCTTGGGGCTGATTTTGTCAGTTGTTAAATTCATAAAAAAAGAGTGAGTTTCTGAAGTATAATTCTAGCCACCAGGTTGTGTCTAGCTATCAGAGGCTAAATTTTTGCAGGTTGCAGTGATATAACATTATACAGTTTCTTTGCATAATCTGTAGTGATTTACTGTTTCTTGATCCTTGAAAATAATCTGTCTGTAATTTCTGAGAGCAATGACCCATTTCTGAACTGCCTTCACAAACGCCTTCATTTTTATAATCAAATCCAAATGATTCACTCAGTTGTTCAATATTTCTTTGATGATACACTACTGGTTGGGTTTAGGTGAATGACACCCATGGAAGGCCTTTTGATTAAATTCTTTAATTACTAATATTAGTATTATTGTTATTGCTTTTATTATTAACATTTGGTTTCATGATATACACACTTGCACATTGGTTCCCTTCCATGCCTGGCCCTTACCTCTTCCTGGATGAACCCTACCAGCAGGAGCCTGAGCTTTGCCTAGAAAATGAGAAATCTTGCATGGGTATGTAATAGCTATCTTCAGAATAGCTCAGAACTGGTCACAGGGAAGAAGAATGAGGCAGTTTCAGTGGCTGCAGAGGGCAAAACTAGCACTGATGGGTAGAAGTGATAGGGAGACAGGTTTCATCACTATGAAGAGCTTCCCCACAATGAGGGCTGCCTGAGAGTAGAAGAGGTGGGCTTGTGAGGCAGAGGGCTCCCTATCCTTGCAGACTAGGTCAGGGGCGGGAACCTGAGGCCTCAGGGCCACATGTGGCCTTTTGACTGAACCCAAGTTTGACAGAACAAATCCTCTTATTAAGGGAATTTGTTCTGTGAAGTTTGGATTCAGTCTAAGGGCCACACTTGAGGACCTAGAGAATAACATGTGGCCTCAAGGTCACAGGTTCCCCACCCCTGGCCTAAGCAAAGGCTGGAAGGCTGTGACAGTACACAGAGCCTTTCTGCACTGTGTGGGAAGAGGGGTGAGATGAACTTTAAGGTTCTTTCCAATTCGAGGACGTGTACGTTTGTGAGAGGCTTACAGAGAGAGCAGGAGGTCTTCTTTGCCATAGATCATTAATGTAAACCTGGGCAGCTAGGTAATGTAGTGGTTAGGGGGCTGGTTTAGAAGCAGTGAGACCTGAGTTCAAATTCTATCTCAATACTTACCAGCTGGGGGACCCTGGGCAAGTCATTTAACCTCTCTATGCGTCAATTTTCTCATCTATAAAATGAGGATAATAACAGCATCTACCTCACAGGATGGTTGTGAAATGCTATATAAATGTTAGTTATTAACTTCACATTTATATAATCCTTTATGTTATACAAAATGCATTCAAATACATTCTCTCTCTTCTAATTTGTAAAGACGATTATAGTCAGGGCTCATAACAGCCGTGTGGCCCAGCCATTCTGGAAACATTTTGGAAGTATACCCAGAAAGTGCACAACTCTGCATGTCCTCTGACCTAGCAATACCACTACTAGGCCCATACCCCAAAGAAAGAAGAAAACAACATTGGCATAGTGCTTTAAGATTTGCAAAGCAATTTACAAGAATTATCTCACTTTAAACTCACAACAACCTGTGGGGTAGTCATTATTATTCCCATTTTTATTCCTATTTCCACCTAAGGCATAAAGAGGTTAAATGACTTGCCCAGGGCCACACAGCTAGTAAGTATCTGAGGCTACATCTGAACTCAGGTCTTCCTGGCTCCAGGCCCAATACTCTATTCTCTACTCCACAGGAGCAGAGCTTCGAGGCCACATGTCCCTCACCCGAGGTCCTTGGGTGCAGCCTTTTGACTGAGTTCAGATTTTAAAGAACAAATCCTTTTATTAAAGGGACTTGTTCTGTAAAGTCTGGATTCTGTCAAAGATGCCATCAGATGCCTTCTATAGACAAGGATCTAAATGTACAAAAACAGCAGCTCTTTTCATGGGAGTAAAAAATTAGGATCTAAGGGGGTATCCTCCTACCGGAAAAATGGCTAGACAAAGTGTGGTGTGTGAATGTGATGGAATAGTATGACGCCATCAGAAATGATGACCTGAACAATCTCAGAGAAAGCTGATGCCCAGTGAAGACAGGAGGGGTAAGAGACCAATTTATACAATGATGACGTTATAGAGGAAAACATTTCTGGAAGACTTTAGGACTGGGATCCCCATGGTGATAAGCCCCAGGTCCAAAAGAATGAAGCTGAAACAGCCGCTCGCCTCCTGGCAGGAAGGGGGTGAGACTAAAAGGCACGAATGCTTTCAGATGTGGAGAACGTGGGCATCTGCTTAGCTGGGCTATGCAGTGATGGACTGAGGTGTTTTTTACTTCTTTTCTAAATTTGTTCAATGAGGAAGGGGAGAGGAGGAAGGGCAGTGTAATAAAAATGCTTAATAGGAAAAAATATACTTAAAAACAACAACTCCTGACTGAAAGAGGAAAAACTACCTTTTGTCCTCATGGCCAAGGGACAACTGAAGAGGCCTTATGGGGCCATCCGGAAAAGCTGACAGAAGGAAACAGAAACCTGCTCATTTTATGTTTTTCACTGCACTCAAGAGCTTATTACCATCATTAGCAAAGCCAGATATTCCATTTTTTCCTACTGAGAATGAAGGAAAGGTGAAGAGATACTTTCTCTGCCAGACAACACACCTGATGTCCATTAACGTCCTCCCAAGGTCCCAACACAGCAAATTGTTCCTCTTGGCTAAAATGGTTTTAATGGCCCTGGGGAGCTAGGAAAGACTTTATTCCGTTAACAAAAATATCCCAAGCTCAAGGCTCTTTGGTCCATCCTGGTTGATGAATTAATTCCTTTTTGCCAATGAGCTTTTTAGTACTTACCGTCAATAAGCCTGAAAAACATCCCTCTCATGATAAACCAAGGAAAAAACAATATACAAAATAGGGGAACGGGTCATAGATTGTTTTTGGATACTGAGGAGACAAGAAGTTGGCCTAGAAGCCAGAAAGTACTTTATTTTGTATGGGATCCAGGTACACCTGGTATTTTGGTCAGAACTAGGATATCGATATCTATTTCATACAGTGTCAAGACTGTGAGGAAAAGGAAATTCTGGAATGAGCAGCTCCAGGGGAGTGGAGAATTTCCCCCCCTAGAGATATTTTTAAAAATCTTAACTTCTTGTCCTTTGTTGTATTTTTTTAAAAAGCATTTTCGTTTTTAATATGACATTTTCTGATATTAATACCTCCCCCCTTAACTCCAACACACCAAATGAGTTTTTTTGGACCAATGAAAACCAGTTAAATAAAATTAACACACCACTGTGACATTTTAGGCAACATTTTGTACTCATAGTTCCTTCTATCTCTAAGGGAAAGAAAGGGATGCTTTATTCACCTCTTCTCCAGCATTGAGACTGGTCATTGCAATTATGAGACATCTTGCTTTGTTTTTGTTTGTCTCTGTTTCCTCAGCTACAAAATGAGGATAATAATAACACCAACCTTGGAAGGTTGATAAGCACTATATAAATGCTAGCTATCATTACTGTTTTGTTTAAAGAGCTTTATAAATCTTAAAGAGCTATGAACTATTATCATTACTGGTAATGTTACTTTATTTTTCTCCTAGTTTTATTTTCATTCTGCATCAGTTCATACAAGTCTTCCACGTTTCTATGAATTCCTCATATTTGCCATTTCTTGAAGTGTAATAATATTTAATTACTTTCACACACCATAATTCGTTCAATTAGATTGAAATGCATCTACTACTTTGTTTCCAGATTTCTACTGCTATAAAAAGTGTTGTTCAGAATGTATCAGTATATTTGAGGTCTCCATTTATGTCCTTGACCTCCTTTGGGATCCCTTCTAGGGATCAATAGATCAAGCAAAGCATCACAATGCAGTCACATTTTTTTTTTTTTAAAGAATTCATTCCAAATCACTTTCTGGAAGTGTTGCACCAATTCATAGCTCTGCCACCAGAATGTGAATATGTCTTAACTTCCCACAGTCCTTTGACAATTTGCTGGGTATGAATTAAAACCTCAGAGTTTTAGATCATTTTCATTCACCTCAGTGATTTGGAGTAAACTTTCACATGGTGGTTGACAGTCTGTATTTCTTTAGAAAATTCTTTTTCATAAACTTTGATCATGAAACTACTGGGGAATGGCTTTGGGGCTTTATATATTTATGTTCCTTAACAACAGCAGCAGTAGTAGTAGTAGTAGCAGCAGCAGCAGCAGTAGTAGTTATTATTGTTGTTCTTGGGTTTATCAAACACTGGGCTATTACGTTTGACTGTTTTTAGAAACTAAATCTGTTTCAGGGGTCTATTTTTCTATTTTTTAACTAGCAGTAACCAATTTTTATGATTACAATTTTATGCTATACTTTGAGGTCTGAAAGTGCTATTTTGCATGTATTCAGTCATCCAACATCCCTTGAGATTCTAGATTGCTTTTTCCTCCAAGTGAATTTTATTTCATCCAATTCTTTAAAGAAACAGTGATAGCTGGATCAACAAAGCATTCAATCCATAAATTAATTTAGGTAGTAATGATATTTTTATTATAGTGACATGTCCAAATGATGAGCAATGGCAACAAATGATGAATAATGACAATCCTTCCAGTTACCTATATCAACTTTATTTCTGTAACAAGTGTTTTGTAAAAAATCTTGAGTGCGTCTTGGTAGGTTGACTCTTTGATACTTAATGAAATCTGTAGTTACTGTGGATGGGATTTCACTTTCTATCCTTTTCTCCTGGTTTTTATTATTGTTACATATAAATGCTATCATTTATAATGAATTTATTTTGTATATAGATATTAATTCTGCTACTTTGCTGAAGTTACTAATTATCTCAGTAAATTTCTTTGCTGATTTTCTAAGTCATGTTATCTACAAATAATCTCATCTCTTGGTTAATGTTCATACTTTTAATTTATTTCTCATTTTATTGCTATTATTAGCACTTCTGGAACTAAGTCAAATAGTGAAGATAGAGTAACTCAACTTATCTTCATATGTGGTAAACTTCTAGTATTTCTCCATTGTAAATGATGCCAGCTTTTGTTTTTTAGGTAGGTATTTTTTATCATATTAAAAAAAAGAAGCCCTTATTTAACTGGTTTTTTTTTTAGGGGCTTTAAGCATGTATTATATTTTGTCAAAGGCTGTATTGCCATAATCATATGGTTTTTGCTTTCTTTGTTTTTAATATGATTAATTATGCTGTTTCACTGTCTATGGTGCTTTCAAGCATATTTTCCCTATATAACTCCCCTGACTTTCTGAATTTTCATTTTTGCCTTCTCTGAGAGCATGACTATAATTCTTGCTTTTTTTTGGAATTGCCTGATACATAGTAAATTTTGTTTCAACCTTTCATTTTTCTTTTTGTTTGTGTTTTTATTTTTAGATATATTTTTGTACATGACAGATTAAGTTTTGTTTTCATATCTGTTTTTTTTTTCCATTTTATTTGGTTCTTGAAGCCATTCACACTTAATTCCAATAGTTACCAGGCTTGCATTTTCCTCCATTTATTTATTTTGTATTGATTTTTACCTCCTTAAGTAATCATTTTGCTCACATTATTTCGATTCTAATACATCCCCACAGGCTCTGCCCTTGTTTCCATTTACATGACAGATCCCAAGTTCCTGGAATTTTCTTATTAATTTTACTCCTTGGCCAGCTCTCTCTCCCCACGGTCCTCCCAGGCACACTATTCTGGTTTATGACATAGGATAGACTCACTAGCCCCTATGTTGGGTAATGCCAAGGAAAGATACAACAATGGCAAGGAAAGTAGTATTTGATGAATGATAATGGGAAAAGAAGAAGTACCTTTTTGGCATCACAGTAACGCAACCCAAAATTGTGGAACTGAGGGAAGAAGTATGGCTTGACAGCAACAATTTGTGTGTAGAGTTCTGAGGGCCGGGACATGGCTGGGGTCCCAGACAGTAAGATCACTCTCTTGGCAGCCTAGAAAACACAGCACAGAGACATCTTAGTATATGATCGGGAAACTACAGATGGGCCTTAACTGGACAAATGAGAAAAAAACAGCCTAAGATGATGCAAGAATTTTCACCTGGTGGACACACCACCTTCTGCCAGTCCTCAGGTCTTGATCCTATATCAGAGCTAGAGAGGAATCTTGGTTAAGGATGTCAAGCTTAAAACCTGCTTGGTTCAAGAACTTTGATTAACTCTTTAAAGATAAGTAGTTGTCTTCAAAGTGAAGAAACTCAGAAAAGAACAAACGAGTGAAGATGGTCCTATCTTATGCCATAAATTCTGAGTGACAGAAGAATCCCTCTAAGCTGTAAGTCCCTGTCACAGCTTTTCTTTAGCTTGTTAAAATGTGGACAACAGTGGAAAGCAGTTTCAGGGGGTTTCAGACGAGTCCTCATATTAACTTGTATGATTTCTATAAAATGGGGATAAAGTGCATTATCCAAATCTGAGAACAATAGTAGATATATAAGGGAAGATAAATAATCTCCTTTCGAGAGCTTTAAAATACATTACAGGGTTGATTGATGGCTGAGCCTGAAGTCTTTGCTGGAAGCTAAGAGAGATGGCCTAATGAGGATGATGATGGCAGCTAGTATTTATAAGAGTACTTTAAAATTTGCAAGGAACTTTACAAATAACTCATTTGTGCCTCATTATAACCTGGGAAGCTTGGTGCTATTATAATCCCTGTTTTACAGAGGATGACACTGAGTCAAACAGAGGATCAGTGATTTGCCTGGAGTCACAAAGGTAATAAGTATCTGAGGCTGGATTTGAACTTAGGTCTTCCTCACTCCCAGCCCAGTGCTCTATCCACTGTGGTCAAGCCTCCTCCCCCATCCTTGTTTAATTATTTTAACTCCTATCAGACTCTTCATGACTCCATTTGGGGTTTTCTTGGCAAAAATATTGGAGCAGTTTGCCACTGCCTTCTCTAGTTCATTTTACAGATGAGGAAACTTGAGACAAACAGAGTTAAGTGACTTGCCCAGGGTCTCATAGCTAGTAAGTGTCTTGAACTCTAGTCTTCCTGACTCCAGGCCCAGTGCTGTATCCATTGCACCACCTACTTGATGGGGTTCCCCTAGCTTCATAATTAGATAACTGATCAAGATTTCTTCTATTTTTACAAGTTTTGGATAACTGAGAGACTGACCATAAAGTTCTCTGTTACTATAAAATGTTACAGAAATGTAGAACGATGTTTAAAAAAAAAAGTCTTTGGGAACATGCAATATATCCTGTGCCTCCCACCCCCTTTTTTTTAAAGTTCCCATTTTCTTATTTATTCTTTCTCTACAAATGTGACAGTAATTTCCAGACTGAATTCTTCCCTACATCAAACCCTCCCTTGTACAAAGAAAACCAGTTACACAAAACTCGACAAAGCAGTAATGTTTGGCACTGTACTACAGTAAATTCAATTCCAACAATCCAGGGCTTGAAGAAAAAAATCCTGATCAGAGGAAACAACTCCCCCCTGAAATGGGTCAACAAGGAAACTGAGCATGCTGAGATACTGAAAGGTTATTTTTCCTTTCTGAAGAGGGAAGCTAACAGACACAAGGGTGAACTAATCTTTCCTGTGCTTCCTGGGAGAAAACTTCAGTAACTTGCTTCTAGAATGCCAACAACTGTGAGGAGTACTCGTGGCCTGAAAAATAGGACACAGAGATACTCAGAGTTCTCAAAGATTCCCAAATTTATTTGACCTACTGTCCCCTTTAAAAAAAAATTACTCAGCACCCCCCTGGAAATCTATATTTTTTAACCCTTTAAATTTTTTTTTAAAAATGTATCATTTCAAAAAGATATTTTTCTAAATGACACAACTTAAATTTCATAATTTATTGTAAATTTGTGTTTTTTTTTCCTGCACTGAAATTTTGATGACACAATATTGCACCATGTACCATATAGTATCATATTGCAAACAAGTTATTACACATACATATTCCTGCCAAGCCATGTTGGACTTTGACACAATGCAAGACACACTCGCCTGCCAACACCTGCTTGTTAAGACTTGTCTTTGGACTTGACCACTGATCAATAACTTGCATTTTGTGTTTTCATTTGGAAAATAATGTAATCACTACAATTTTAACTCTGTTACACAACAGATGAAATATGTATGAGCGGTTTTTCAAAATTTTCTTCTCTTCTCTTTCCTTATGCTTCCACTGTCCCCTTCTTCTTATTCAACACCCCCTCCAATTGCACCTGAGGCTACTACTGCTTCACCCCACTTCCTGGATCGTTCCATCACCCTCCATAGGGTGGTATCTCCCACTTTTGGAATTTATGCTAAAGGTAGTAGGGTCTGATCTATTCTACTTACTACTTGGTCCAGGTCTCTGGCTGGTAGGACATTATGCAAGATGGAGTCAAAGGGCAGGTGAGTAACAATGATGACCTTTATGCATACCTAGCATTGGCCTTCCATCCTCAACATCAACCTCGAAAAGCTGTTATATGCAGGGTGAGCTACATGTTAGCAGAACTAGCCAATGTAGGAATTTGTTTTTGACTATGTATATTTGTTACAAGGATTTTCTTTTTCTTTTCTTTCTTTTTTTAAAAAGTATATTGGGAGGTGGGATAGAGAAAAAATACATGCTTGTTAACTGAAAAAAATTAATATTAAAAAAAAAAGCTGTTACTAAATAACCCTCACAACTTGGGAAATTAAATTCACCCAAGGAAGTCAGATCCACATTTGTACTCCACTTGCTTCCAAGAGAGTAGGGCCAGACTCAAAAAAGAAGAACCTTTCTACTAAATAGGACTAAAGAATAACAGCTTCAGGAAAAAGACCTCACTGTAGATTTTGGTAGCTCTGCTGACAGCTTGTTAACTACTTAAAACCTTGAGTAAATATCAGTACTGAAAGAAAATCACACACAACAAATCACTATAAAGGGGGAAAAATGGGAGGCTTCTAGTGGAAAAGATGCTTCATAAAATAAAAAAACAAGCCTGTGACACAGAGAGAGGGAAGACAAAAGGGGTCTTTATAAATACCCGGTTCTTAAAAAGGCACTTTTGTCCTCTTGGGAACCGCTAAAACCTAATTCCATTTTGACAGAAGAGCTATGAATTTCTCCAGCTATAATTTCCCATAGTTAAATTACCCAGGCCTGGTAATTTCCTGCATGGTTTAAGGCAGCCTCATTAACATAACAATAAGTTTCTTGAATGACATCTGTGGTGGCTTCATGCCTGGCTCCCACCTATTTCAATGAAAAGGGGGAAAAAAATGGAAGTCTGTTATCAGCAGGAGAAAATCTGCCTATCATCCGGTACCCTATTCATGTTCTGCTGGCTTGAGGACCCTGGGTACAAAGAGCTCCTGTGTCAGGTGATGGGAACTGGTACCAGGCCTTGCTGTCAGATATTGACAGGTTGGTGCTAAGACTGAGTCAGTCTTTCCCTTTGGCTACTCAGGCTGGAGTGGGATAGGATCATTACTTCTGGAAGGGTCAGAAAATATTTGGAGGGGTGAGAGAGCAAAGGCTGCATTACTACAAAAGAAAGAAAAAAGGCCTGCAATGGATAGCCCTGAAGAAAAGCTGGAGCCCCTAGTGGGCTGAGACCAGGGAGACCTCAGCATCTGGTTTATATCCCTGACATTATCTAAAAGCTGCTAAACTGCCATCTGTACATGGTGCTATAAGAAGTAATCTATGATGTGTATTTGATGCCTCCAATCTAAGGCAATACCAGTGTTTATAAGACAAAAAAAGACATATAGCTATAAATTACAGACAGGCACAGGACTGCTAATTTCATCAATGTTAGGAACTCTCACTGTAGGAAGTCCCACTGCAGATGGAGATCCCCACCCCTCTTATACTTACTATGAGCACTGTAATGGGATGAACAAACATGTCAGAAAATGTTGTTTCTTGCTGCTTCTAGACACCCAAGAAACCAACCCTAGCAACGACGCCTTTTCCTCTTAATTTATTTTATTTTGAACTTAATGAACCCCAAGTAAATGGGTTATTTCCATAAATACAGTAAGTCAGAAAAAGGGGATTGTAGAGGAAATTGCAGATCTACGGAATCCTGCCAAGTCCTTTATGTGTCGCTCTAAGAAGGGCATGTGGACCATCCTTCCATTCAGCTGCCATTTCCTTCTGGCTTCCTTTGTAAGGAGAAAATCCAGATGGAAACAATTCGGTTCCTCTACCAACAGGTCTACTTGTTGGTCACTTGCTGGTCACATTTAGAGCATGAACGGTTAAGTGAATATCTAATAATGGTCTAAAGATGGTGATTGTTTTCTTCCATTTCCTATTCTGTTACCCTGTCACCATGATGGGAAAAGGACTGAAAAATTATGAGCCATCATTCTGAAATTTTTTGGTTTTATTTCAAGGATGGTCATTGCCAAAGAATGTGGCACCAACATGATCTAGGTATAAAGGCTGATACTGTAAGCAATTTGGGAGAGCAAGGGATAGTTTACCTGTCAGATCTATGGAGAGGGGAAGACTTCATGATGAAACAAGAGTGAGAGAGCATTATAAAACGCAAAATGGATAATTTTGATTATATTAAATTGAAAAGCTTCTGTACAAATAACGCCAATGTTACCAAGATTAAGAGGGAAGTGGAAAGTTGGGAAAGAATTTTTACAACCAGTGTCTCTGATAAAGGCCTCATTTCTAAAATATACAAAGAATTGAGTCAAATCTATAGAATACAAGCCATTCCCCAATTGATAAATGGTCAAAGGATATGAACAGGCAGTTCTCAGAAGATGAAATTAAAGATATCTATAAGCATATGAAAAAATGTTCTAAATCACTGGTGATTAGAGAAATGCAAATCAAAACAACTCTGAGGTACCACATCTTACCGGCCAGATTGGCTAAGATGACAAAACAGGAAAATGACAAATGCTGGAGAGGATGTGGAAAAATTGGAACACTAATGCATTGCTGGTGGAGTTGTGAACTGATCCAGCCATTCTGATGAGCAATTTGGAACTATGCCCAAAGGGCTATAAATAAGTGCATACCCTTTGACCCAGCAATACCACTCCTAGGGTTATATCCCAAAGAGATCAGAGAAGTAGGAGGAGGACCCATATGTACAAATATATTTATAGCGGCTCTTTTTGTGGTGGCAAAGAATTGGAAATCAAGGGGATGCCCATCAATTGGGGAATGGCTGAACAAGCTGTGGTATATGAAAGTAATGGAATACTACTGTGCTATAAGAAATGAGGAGCAGACTGACT
This sequence comes from Petaurus breviceps papuanus, assembly GCF_028583685.1. Taxonomy (NCBI): domain Eukaryota; kingdom Metazoa; phylum Chordata; class Mammalia; order Diprotodontia; family Petauridae; genus Petaurus; species Petaurus breviceps. The sequence goes on from NW_027187376.1 coordinate 2,613,650, forward strand.
TCATAATGACCTGGAGAGACTTCTATAAACTGATGCTGAGCGAGAAGAGCAGAACCAGGAGAACTTTGTACACAATCACAGACACAAGGTATGTGTAACGACTAACTTCAATGGACTGGGCTCCTCTCAGCAATGTAAGGTTATAAGACAACTCCAAAAAACTCGTGATTGAAAGAGAAAGAGATGCGGAGTCTGAATACAGAGTGAAACAAACTACTTGCTGTTTCCTTTTCTTGTTTTGTTGGGTTTCCTCTTTCCCACTGATCATTTCATCAGTTATAATCCTTCTTTACAACCTGACTAATGATTAATGTGAAGATATTTGTAGATCCTATATTTGAGTGCATGCTGCCATGATTGGGGGGGGGGGGGAAGGAAGGGAGGAGGAGATAATTTGAAACTCAAGGGACTGTGGAACTGAATATTGTAAAATAAAAGTAAATAAACAAACAAATTTAATTTAAAAAAATAATGTGGCTCCAAGGGTTGGTCTGTTGTTGATGAGTACCAGTTTAGGCTGGCCCTGTCTGAGACCATGTAGTCAGAGCCCTTCCAGCATTAAAGAACCAGTCAGAGCTTGCCCTCCAGTGGCACAGCCTTCAAGAACCCAGGGTTATCTCAACATTATTATGTGTATTATGTGGCATCAGAGGAGGACTCTGTGGATATTAAAAATAAACATTAAGTTGAACAATTAATTATTGTTTGTTTTTTGGAGGGGGGAATTGGGGTTAAGTGACTTGCCCAAGGTCACACAGCTAGCAAGTGTGTCAAGTGTCTGAGGCCGGATTTGAATCAGGTCCTTCTGACTCCAGGGATGGTGCTCTGTTCACTACACCACCTAGCCGCCCCCAAAATTAATTATAATAGGGTAGACTTTATTATTTTAATGGAGGGAAGTAGTGGTATAAGTAATTCAACAACATTCACCACCCAAAACATAATTTATAATTATATTGCTTTGGAGTTCATGATGCAAATAAACAAACAAAATTCCATGGATTTCCCTTCCTTATTTGGATAAGGCTAATATTAAAATGTGTAACTGCAAGGCATTGTGGCACAAGCCTGCAATCTCTGCTACTAGGGAGGCTGTGGTCATTGAAATCTCTTGAGGTCAGGAAAATGGGCCAAGCTGATCAGGTGTCCACATTAGTCCAGCACCAATATGGTTAGCTCCTAGAAAGAGGGAAGTGGGGTGCCCAAGAAGAAACAAACCAACCCAGGTGAGAAACAGAACAGATTTTAAGCTTCCAAGGCAATTAGTAGTGGGCTTGGGACCACCAGTAGTCCCTGCACTTCTAGCATGGTAGATATAGGGAAACTCAGTCTTTATTTAAAAAACCAAACCAAACCAAAATGGTTTTATGTGCCCTCCTTGGGCACATAAATCAATGAAATAGCAGAGAGAGGTGGAGAAGTGGTATGGATGTAAGCTGTGTGATAAAAAAGACAGACTGAAATTTAAAAATTCGCTATGGATAACTCACAGAAATAACTAGAGTGAATAACTTACATTCAGATAATCAAAAGGCCAAATATAGTTACATTATATATAAACATATTCCAAGGAAAAATACTATGATATAAAGTACAATGAAAGAAGAGATCCCATCTCTCCCAGAAATCAACTCCTCTACCTCCCTATGCCCTGCTATGTCAGAGGTATTATCACCAATATTCAAATACGAATTTTACTAGTCCATCCTATCATCAACCCCTTTCAGAAACTTTATTTTTTAAAATTATTTTTATTTATTTTATTAAATATTTCCCAATTACATGTAAAAATTTTTTACAATCAATTTTTAAAGTTTTGAGTCCCAAATTCTCTCCTGCCCTTCTGGTCTTCAAGAGGGTAAGCACTCTGATCCGTTATACATGTGAGGTCATGCCAAACATATTTCCATGTTAGCCAGGTTGCAAAAGAAAACACAAACAAAATAATAAAAATAAAGAAAGTAAAAAAGTATGCTTCTATCTGGATTCAGAGTTTTATCAGTTCTCTGAGAACCTTTAAAATGTTCAAAACTTAAACATTCCAAGTTCAATTCAGAAGTGCTTCTCCAATGAGAGAGTGGCCGCCTGGAATGACAGGAACGCTACCAGTTGAAGACTCTCAGACAAGTACAAATTAATGCTAACTATGGGGAATAAAAAGAAAAACAATGGCTGTAAAGAAAGGATGTAAAACCTGAAAGATGGCCCTAAATTTACAAATGTTACAGAGGAACTGACCACAATGATGGAGTTCGGTGGAGAAGAGCCAATACAGGAGATTAAAGAACCATCAATGATGAAGCTACATGGACACAGCAAACCTAATGGAGAACATGCACGCTAATAATGCGAGAGAAACTCACAGACCTAGAAAAGAGACAAAGAAGACGCACTGTGCAGGAATATTGGAAGAACTAGGTAAGACCGTATCCTAGAATATGGAACCAGGGAAATAACTGGGGGGAGTACGCTATGTACGGATGGAAGGGAAATCTCACCATGGATATCAAGGAGATGTTAAAAACATTTCCTATTCCAGTATAATCCTAAAACAAAGTCCCTCCTTCCCACACCTTCATGCATGCCTACCTGTCAAGTTTATGAAGACAAATACAAGATCTCATGAACTTCTAGAAAAAAGTGGAGAGTATTTAGAGATGGAAGGATAAGAATGATTTCAGATCCGGCCCCTGAGATTCTGACAAAGAAAGGGCTGCCTACCCAAAGCTAAGAGAAATGGGCCTGTGGTTAAGGAAACCTAGACTAAGCTTACATTTATCTTTTAGTCCTTCCAAGGGTCAGCAGAAACCAGGAAACACCCATCTGAAAGCAATGGAGGCAAAGAAGAGATTGATTCAATTCAGGAGACATTAAGTACCTACTGTGTGTCACGGTGATATTAAGGAAATGAAGCCCAAACCCAAAAAGTGCCTGTTTTCAAGATGCTTCTACCCTCGACTTTGAAACACAATAAGGTGGTCAGCATGGTGTATGTGCGGCTCATGAATGGGGACACTGTGAAACTGCTGTGATAGCTAAGTGGGTCAGATCGTGGAGGCCTTTAAAGGCCTGGCTAGAGATTCTGTATTTTAGCCTAGGGACAATAGGGAGCTAGGGAAGATTTTGAAGCAAGGAAGTGACCTCGTCAGATTTATGCTTTAGGAATATTAACTTGGCAGCTGTGTGGAAAAGAAGCTGGGAGCAGGGAGGCTATTGGAGAAAGTCGCATGATAGAGAGCAAAATCCATTTGCAAATTAGACAAAATAATTGTAAATTAGACAGCTGCTAATTAATTGTATGGTGTATATGGAATTTTATAAATTCAACAGACATCTGTTAAGGGTTTTAGACTACCAAGATGTAATAAGAAAAATAAGAGCTCCCTCCCCAGAGCAGCTGACAATTGCATTGGGCCGTAAGTTACAAACTCCTCTACACACATCATTTCTTTTACAGAGACAGGGTGGTACCCTGTAAAGTGTGACGGACTTGGAGCCAGAGGGTCTGGGTTTAAACTGGTTGCTTATTAAGTTATGTGGCTTTGAGCAATGTTACTTAACCTCTCTAGGACACAGCTGGTCTCTAAGGTACACCTAGTTCCAAATCTATGACCATCTGATGCTCACGATAGAGGACTTTATAGGGTATGATCCCCATTTTACAGATGGTGAAATGGAAACTCAGACAGATTAATGACAGAGCTCTACAAGCCCAGTTCTCCACCAAATCCAAGTCTAGCACTGACCAGAGTGTGGCAAGGGCTAAGAAGGAGGTAACCTAAAAAGTGAGACTTGATGTCACTTTGGGAAGGGAGTTTTAAGGTTTATTTATTTAATAAAACTAGTAGAAAAATGGCAATAGCTACGGTGATGTTAAAAGTTAAAAAAAAATTACACAAGCTTATGCTACCTTCAAATTTTGCTAATTTTTTAAATGATTATTTTTCAAGCAACAAAAATTCCTTTCTCTCTCTTCCACATCTCCTAACCCCAAAGGGGGAAAAAATAGAACCTATAACAAATACACACAGTCAACCAAAACAAATCGCCACATTTGCTGTGTCCAAAAAATATATGCCTCAATCTCTGTGCCCCGAGTCTTTCCAATCCACTCTAAAAGAAACTATAAAATGTTAAGTTCACACTAGAAATCACATAAATGAAAAGAGAAAGCAAAGAACAGTTAACAATTAAGAGTAGAGAAAGAGCAATGGGAGACTACACAGATGTATCAATAACATTTATTTTAAAAGATCTGACTTCCCCTAATAAAAAGAAGGGTCACTGACGATTAAAAAATAAAACTAAGCAACTGCTCGTAAAATACAAACCAGACTAAAGTCAAGGGATGGTCTGTGGTTTACCATGTCAATACAAATATAAGAAAAGCAGAGGAGGGGGCTATCACAGCATCAGATAAATTAGATTTTATAGTGAAAACATTAAGACATATAAACAAGAACCCTCAAAAAGGCAAAAACAACAAAAACGTGCCAATCCAAATGTCTATATCCCAAACAGCATGAGGGAAAAATACACTGGGGCAGAGATTTGAAGTAGATGGAAATATAATTGAATCCTGTATCTGTATCAATAGGCCTTTAAGGTTTAGAAAGAGCTTTACATTTATTATCTAATTTAATCTTCCCAACCACCCTGCAAGGTAGGTGCTATTATTATCCCTATTTTACAGACGAGGAAATGAAGATAATTATGATACCTAACTCCCAGAGTTGTTCTGAGGCCCAAATTACTACAGGATTATGATAAATTAAATAAAGAATTAATAAAGAAATTATGTAGTTGGGAATGGCTAAAAAAAAGTTGATATAGGAATGTGGTGAAATGCTATTTTGCTGTGTGCTTTAGAAACGAAGGGAAAGATTTCAGAAAAACCTGGGAAGATTTGTACAAACTGACACTAAGTGAAATGAGTAGAACAAGGAGAAAAACTTACACAACAACAGTATTGTAAAGACACACAGCTTTGAAAGATTTAGGGATGCTGATCAATGCAGTGATTGGCCATGATTCCACAGATTTTAGGAAGCAGGCAGCTAGGGGAGGTGGGTAGCACCCACCTCCTGATAGAAGTGAGACTCAAGATGGCAGATTTCTTTTTGACATAGCCAATGTAAAAATTTATTTTGCTTGACTATACATTTTTTGTAACAAGGACATTGTTTTCTTTTCTTTTTCAATGTGGGAGGTGAGGAGTAAAGAGGAAGGGAGAGGTGATTTTTGTTGGTTGAAAAAAATCACATTAATTTTTTAAAACCATGGAGGTGGACAAAATTTTGGCAAAAAATAGATTAGCATATTTTCTAGCCTGATCAACATTACATATAAGATCTCCATACTTATCTAGTTTAAGAGAAAAGGATTCTGGGAAATGAAATTGTTCATAGGTTCCAGTGAAATGCAGCTAATGCAAGCTATCCTTTTGTACTCTGCCATTTTTAATAGAGATTGTCATCACTCATGGTCCTGTCCTAATCTCTCTTGGGTGTGACTTAATTTACCTCCCTTATCATTCTGCAGCTGACACTGGTTTCTAGTATTAGGACACACAAAATCAGATGGCTAGATCACACAGAATTAGGATGGGTCTTTAGAAGGAATTTAATGCTATGCTTGATTAGGGTGTCCTTCTACCTGCCTTCTTCATCTAAGAATATCCAGATTACTCTCAAAAGGATGGAGACTGAAAAAACGACAAAAGATCAGTCTGGCCAACGGGAGAAAGATAATCCCAACTATAACCCAGAGAACAGTGCATTTGAAAGCAAAGGTGAAGATACAGGAGAGACTGATTTCAAGAAACCCTCATAAATGGCAGCAACATAATTCATGGGACGTATTCGGGGGTCCTATTTAAAAGTACTCATCTATCAGTGTCCCAAACCAAAACCAGAACCATATATATGAATTAGCAGTTAAGAGATCAGTTGTAACGGTGTCACTCTGAAAAACATTCAACTACTACAAGATATTAAAAATTCAAACGCTATTTTAAAGGGTAGGGATCGCAATCGTATATTCTGGAGAAAGCAATATGCAGCACCGTTTAGGCTAACAAGGAGATGTCAACATTAATAAAGCCAATGCTGAGAAGGTTTCATATTATAACTTTAATGATGTAATTTATCTATTGCGCCATTTCTTTTGTCTAAACAATCAAGCCAGGCAAATTTAATTTTAGTTATAGCTGTAATATTAGAACCACAGTACCCTGCTCCAGCAAGATTTTTTTTTTTAAAAAGGCATATTAAGTGCTCTCCAAAGAAGGATAGTCACCCTGGGAAAAATGCTGCATTTAAACATGCCCATAATGGTTATGGACATATAAATATTTATAAGAAATAAGAAGTGGGAATCAAGGCTTTTGATGAAGAATTTTTTATTTTTATTTTTTAATTTACAACACACAAAATAATCTAGCCTTGAAAAATGGATGATGTTACTTGCTATTCCAAAGGACATCTTTTAAAAAGCACTTTAAGGGGAAAAATTTAAATCAGTTTAACCAATATCTAGTGTGTCATCTGGTTTCCCAATTTTCGTTTTACACAAAATATAAGCCTTCTCTTAAGCAGCAAAAACTAAATTTTACCAAAAGAAAGTGGTTGTAAAATGAAATCTGTCTTAACAAAATGGAAATAAAAATCAGAAAAGGATATTTTTGTCAATTTGATTTACAACTCAAGTGGGCTCCTTTGGAAATATTATAGGGGAGAAACAAAGAACTCATCACACAACTTGACATGGAAGAAAAAATTGAAAAGAAAATTTGTCACAGAACAAGTGACATTAAAAAAATTTACCCTGAAAAGGTCCAAAATGGGACCTTCGACTGTCCATTATGGGGGAGGTAAACATATAATTTCATAGGTTATATCATTATATCAATAAAAATATCATGTGCTATCCTCCTTGTTTTTTGAATATATGAATGGCTCTAGAGTTAAGTCACTCGGGAAACAAATTTAGACTAGAACAGATGGAAATATAGATGACTGAGTCTTATCTAGAACACCCAGGCTTGGGGCAAGGCATACTCTGTCAAGCTAAGGGCCAGTTTGGGGATTTATCTGTCTCTTCTAGTAATGGGAGTGGAGAAGGCAGAGCTTGAGTCTAATTAGGGAAAATTAGCCTACATGAGAAATGAGAGATGCATGTAAAGCATTTTCCAAAGCTTAAGTGCTATATTAGTGCTGGCTATCATTATCATTGTGGTTGTGGGGTCATAATGATAAGGATAACTACAATTATTTTTACAATTTCTGTGAGTAATAACAACTACAAGGATAATAAAAATAATGATCACTATAGAGCTTCTGGAGAAGCACTATGTCACAGGGGATAGAGTGCTGAATTCAGAGTCTGAAAGGCCTTCGGGTGAAATCTGGTCTTCAAAAATCGCTGGCTGGATGACCACAGGCAAGGGCCTTAGTTTCTCCCAGCCTCAATGACCTCACCTGTAAAATAGGAATGATACCCGTAGTAATTCCCTCCTGGGGTCACTGTGAGCCTCAGAAGAGGGAAGGTAAATGAACCACTTTGTCAATGTCAATGTCAATGTATTCTAACTCTATGATCCCTGATGGGGGGAGGCATGAGCAGGGACAGGCTGTCCGGCAGCAAAGGAAGAAGGAGCTGCTTCTCCTTACTGGCTAGCCCTCCTTCAACATGTCGCACTGAGCTGGTCTCTTGGGTCCCAGCTTTAACACAGAGTTGAAAGCATCAGGCCCACCCCTCTTCACTTACTGTAATGATAAAGGAGGTGAGAGAATTGATAGGGCTAAATCAACACAAGGGACCTTAGTCTGGGCAGACAGGGCCACATCAGGTGTAAAGCCCAGACTCCACGTATGGGCCTCGGTCCCGGCTGATGTGTCTCCAACTTGCCATCACCTCAGTGATGACCCAGCCCGCTGGCTGGGCTTGGGAGAATAGGGGTACGCACCTTGAGGAGGGGCATTGCAGCTTGACAGCGGACCGTCTTCATGTTCTTCAGGAAATGTGACTCATCCTGAAAGGACACAAGCAGAGTTCCCGGTTCACACACAGGGCCACACCCACAAACGTCCCCTCATCTGAATCTCACAACAACCCTGGGAGATGGGGAAGGGGGCAGGGTTAACATCATCACCCAAACTGGGATCCTCTCCACAATACAGAGGAAAATGAAGCTCCTTCAGCAAATTTAAGAGGATTCCTCGAGGTCTCCCCTCCAGACAGAGGCAGAGCTGAGAGGCTCAGCCCAGGCGTCCACCTTCATCCCACAGCCAGGCCTCTTTCCCACATACCTGGGTTATCTCCCCTAAAGGAGAGTCCACAGGAGCAAGAATGTACAGCGTGCTCAAAAGCACTTTACATATCTTTCCTCACTACATCTTCACAACAATGCTGGGACATTAGGAATTATTGCTATCCCAATTTTACAGAGAAGAGACTGAAGCATACACAGGTGGAGTGACTTGTCCAAGGTCACACAGGTGATGAGGAGCAGAGGCAGGTCCTCTGACTCCAGGGTCAGGGCTCTTTCCATAGCACTACACTGCTTCCTCTTAGCTATAACTTCTTTAATTATGGCTCTCAAGAAACAGGCCTAATTCCTGGGATTCAGAGACCCAACGACAGCCATTCTCTTCACAGCAGTCTCCTTGATGACTCTGACCAGAGTGAGCGGTTAGCCGTCTGGAGGACACAGGCTGCTGCTATCAGCACAGCGCTAGTGCACAGTAGGCATTTCGTAAATGTTTATTGATCGGTCAATTGTTACTCCCTCCACCAGAACAGTAACAACAAATAAAGGTTTATTGACCTGACTGACTACTCTGTAGGAACTCTCCTCTGGAACCACTTCCAGGGTCCACAGTACAGTCTTTCCAACATCCTCAGTGATGGCGAATCTTTACCCTTTGAGATGGATTTAATTAATCATTGGTGACAATAGCTACGAACTATTCAAAGTCAAGGAGTGTGACTAAGGGGAAATAAAGAGATCAGGCAATAGAATTCCAAATTTAAAAAGGGGAGGGGGCCAAAATGTATCCCATGTAACTGGAGTACTGTGGGGCTGTGAAGACCTTCCCAAACAGCTCCAAGAAAGGTCTGAACAATATCAGCCCATTTCTGGAATAAGTACATAACCTTCCAAGGTGACTACTTTGAAGCTGAACTCTCAAAATTCTAGTTCAATTTTTTTAAAGTGTCATTATATCATAGTCACATATATTCTTTTTTTTTTTAATGTCTTCTAACCCAAAGCAGGCAGTAAACTCTTTGTGGGTAAAGACCTAGTATTCTTTAATGTATCACCTACAGTGCTGGGCACTCAAGAAAATCCTGATTGATTAATTAATTACTTAATAAGGAGCTTGGTATCCCAGAGGAGGTTTTACTAAAATCATCTTGGTCAAATTAGGAACAATTATCCATGCTTCTCCTAATGAACTGGGAAACTAATCCTTAGATGATGTTTATAAATCATCACTTGCAAAAGGCTATTACACAGCAGTAAATGATTATAGTAACCTTGTGTTTGATAAATGTAAAGATTTAAGCTTTGGGGATAAGAATTCACTATTTGGTAAAGAAGTTGGGAAAACTGGAAAGCAGTCTAGCAGAAATTGGGTAAAGACTAATATTTTACACCATTTAACAAAGTAAGGTCAAGATGGAGACATAACCTAGATATAAAGGGATATAAGTAAATCAGAAGAACAGGGAACATATTATCTATCAGACATATGGATAGGAAAAGAATTTATGAATAAACAAGAGATGAAGAGTATTGTAAGTTGTAAAATGGATAACTTTGATTACATTAAATTAAAAAGGTTTTATACAAATAAAACCAATAATTAGATAGAAAGCAGAAAATTGGGAAAAAAAACTTTTATAGACAGTTATTTTGGATAAAGGCCTCATATCTCAAATATATAGAGACCTTTGTCAAATACATAAGGATATGAGTCATTCTGCATTTGCTAAATTGTCAAAGGATATGAACAGGCAGTTTTTTGATGAAGAAATAAAAGCTATATATGTAGTTAGGTGAAAAGAAATACACTATGCCATTATTGATTAGAGAAATGCAAATTAAAACAACTTTGAGATATCATCTTATACCTATCACATTGGCTAAAATGGCAGAAGGGGAAAATGACAAATGTTGGAGGAGATGTGGGAAAATTGGGACATTGTTGAGAGAACTGTGAAATGATCTAACCATTCTGGAGAGTAATCTGGAATTATGCCCAAAGAGTTGTAAAATTATGTATATACCCTTTGACCCAGCAATACCACTATTAGGTCTGTTCCCCAAGGTGATCAGGGGGGAAAGAAAAAGAGCCTATATGTTCTAAAATAGTTATAGCAGTACTCTTTTTGGTTACAAAGAACTAGAAATTGAGGGGATGGCTCATCAATTGGGTAATGAATAAATAAGCTGTGGTATTGATGATTATGATGGAATACTTACTGTCCTGTAAGAAATGATGAGCAGGTTGATTATAACAAAGAGTGAAATAAGAAGAACCAAGAGAACACTGTATATGGTAACAGCAAAACTGTTCAAAGAATAATTGTGAATGACTAAGTTATTCTGAGTATCATAAATACTGAAATCAACTACAGAGGATCTACGAAGATGCTACACACACACACACACACACACACACACAGCAGCCTTCTTTATTGTGGGGTAGGGGTAGGAAGAAAGAAAGGAAACAATTTGGAACTTAAAATGTAGCAAAAGAAAAATTTTTTTTAAAGAGAAAGCAAAACGCTGATAATGAGAAACTAGGGCAAGTAGTAAAAACCTTTTCAGTTATTTGTTTCAGTGTCCATTGCTACCTGGGGGCTGGTAAATTTAGGGACTTTTAGTAAGGTTGCTTTAGTCAGACGATGAAAATGCCTGGGCTACGGCAGGCTGAGAGGAAGGGCCTATCACACAGGGAGACGAGCCCAGTCCTGCCTGAGCCAAGCAGTTCTGGCCCCAGGGTGGCCCTGACTAGTGGCCTGGCCAGAGTAGACTTCAGGAGAGAGAATCACCAGCAGCTTTTTCCAGACTTCTCAACCCATAAATGCCAAAGAGAAAGTAAAAGGTCAGTCAGGAACTCTCTTGGAAGAAGGGGACAGAAGAGAGCGGTCTGAGACAGTGGCATGTTAAAAAAAAAATTTTTTTTAAACATTTGTTTTTAAAACTTTGAGTTCCAGATTTTTTCCAGGGTGAGAAGTAGTTAGAGGTACAATGGCTACAGCTACTGCTCTGTTGCTGCTTGTAGAGCTCCTGGCCTGCAGATCATAGAAGGATCAAGCAACCATTCAGAAGTTAATAGCTCTTGCTTTGACCTGCTTGGATCTGGATCGCTGTCTTGGGTGGTGGTCCTGGGGTGTGTGGACAGTGTGCCACAGTTGTGGGGGCTGCAGAGAGGGTGCCCTCCTAATAGCTCTGGCAGCTGTGAAAACCCCAGTGATTTGGTACATAGCTCTCTTCAATCTAAAAGCAGAGTTCTACCGTGGCAAAGGGCTCAAAAGTCAAGTAACTGGCTGGCAATGTAAGAGAGCAGAGAAAGCACAAACAAACCACACAATCCTTTATTCGGGGAAAAAAAGGATCAAAGCATGGAACCAGAAGAAGACAATGAAGTCAAAACTCCTGCATCAAAAGCTTCCAAGAAAAATATGAACTGCTTACAGGCCACGGCAGAGCTCAAGAAGGATTTTGAAAATCAAGTAAGAGAAGCAGAGGAAAAACTGGGAAGAGAAATGAGAATGATGCAAGAAAATCATGAAAAGCCAACAGCCTGACTGAAGAAAATAACACTTTAAAAAATAGACTAACTCAAATGGTGAAAGAGGCACAAAAAGCCAATGAGGAGAAGAATGCCTTAAAAAGCCAAATTTGCCAGATGGAAAAGGAATTTCAAAAACTCACTGAAGAGAATAATTCCTTCAAAATTAGACTGGAGCAAATGGAAGCTAGAGACTTTATGAGAAATCAAGATACTATTAAATAGATCCAAACCAATGAAAAAAATAGAAGGCAATGTGAAATATCTCATTGGAAAAACCACTGACCTGGAAAATTGATGCAGGAGAGACAATTTAAAAATTATTGGACTACCTGAAAGCCATGATCAAAAAAAGGGCCTAGACACCATCTTTCAAGAAATTATCAAGCAAAATTGCCCTGATATTCTATAACCAGAGGGCAAAATAGAAATTGAAAGAATTCACTGATCGCCTCTTGTAAAAAATACCAAAAAGAAAACTCCTAGGAATATTGTGGCCAAATTCCAGAATTCCCAGGTCAAGGAGAAAATACTGCAATCAGTGAGGAAGAAACATTTTGAGTATTGTGGAAACACAATCAGGATAACACAAGACCTAGCAGCTTCTACATTAAGGGATTGAAGGGCTTGGAATATGATATTCTGGAGGTCAAAGGAGCTAGGATTAAAACCGAGAATCACCCAGCAAAACTGAGTATAATGCTTCAGGAGAAAATGTGGTTATTCAATGAAATAGAGGACTTTCAAGCATTCTTGATGAAAAAAAAAACCAGAGCTGAATGGAAAATATGACTTTTAAATACAAGAAGCAAGAAAAGCATGAGAGGGTAAACAGGAAAATGAAGTCATAAGGAACTTATTAAAGTTGAACTATTTACATTCCTACATGGAAAAATGGTAATTGTAACTCATAAGACTTTTCTCAGTAAGAGGATAGTTAAAAGGAATATATATATATATATATATATATGTATATGTATATATATAGCAGGGTGTATGTATGTATAAATATGGATGTGAATGTGTGCATATGTATGTACATTATACATAGACAGAGGGCACAGGATGAGTTGAATATGAAGGGATGATATCTAAAAAAATAAAATTAAGAGGTGAGAGAGGAATCTATTCAGAGAAGGAGAAAGGGAGAGATAGGGTAAATTATCTCATATAAAAGAGGCAAGAGAAAACTGTTACAATGGAGGGGAAGAGCAGGAAGGTGAAAGGGAATGGGTCAACCTTACTCATTAAATTTGGCTTAAGGAGGGAATAACATACACACTCAATTGGGTATTATATCTTACAGTTAAATAGGGGGAGGGGATAAGAGGGGGGATGACAGAAGGGAAGGCAGATTGGGGGAGAGGGCAGTTAGAAGCAAACACTTTTGAAAAGGGATAGGGTCAAAGGAGAAAATAGAATAAGGGGGGGATAGGATAGAGGGAATTATAGTTAGTCTTTCACAATATAACTACTATGGAAATGCTTTGCGTATCTACACATGTAGAACCTATATTGAATTGCTTATCTTCCCAGTGGGGGTGGATGAGGAAGGAAGAAGGGAAAAAATCTGGAACTCAAAAATTTAAAAACAAATGTTTAAAATTTTTTTGTGTGTGTTTTTTTTCTTTTTACATGCAACTGGGAAATAAGATATACAGGCACTGGGGTATAGAAATCCATCTTTCCCTACTAGAATGTTAGAGGGGATGGGGGAGGATATAAGAGAGAATAGATTAGGGGAAGGGGTATTCAGCAGGCTCAGTATTTTGGGGTGGGGGTAGGGGAAAGATGGGGAGAAAAATTTGTAACTCAAAATCCAGTGGAAATGAATGTTGAAAACTAAAAATAAATAAATAAATTGGGAAAAAAAAAAAAAGGAAAAAACAAAAAGAAAATGCCTGGGCTAGGCTTAAAGGAAGGTGTATAGATCCACTGGGATCTAATTTCTCCCTTTTCTACTATGTCTCCTAATGTAATATCTGTTTCTACCCAATTTTAGCTTGTTTTTCTCCTCCCCTTGCTTCTGGACAACACTGGAGAGGGAGCTGATATCAGCAGAAATGCCTTAAAAAGACAAGACAGCCAGGTGCAGGTTACATCCTTCAAATACAGTTATCTCAGGGCTACATATTTTGAGGACAAGAAAATGTGGCTTTCCTTTAAAGGAAGGAAAACAAGCAGATCCCAGGACCAAAACAAACAAGCAAACAAAAACCAGACACAGCTGTCACCTCGTCCCATGAATGAACTAATTAAAGAAGGAAAAAAATCCTGACAATCTAAGGAGGAGATTGCTCTCCTGAAGATGGAACCTGCCAGGTAGAGCTCGACTATGGATCAGAGAAGACTCTCTGCACAGAGATGTCCATTTTAGCTAGGAAAGTAAAGTGAAGAGTAAGAACTGGAATTCAAATCCCACTTCTACTATGACCTTGAGTAGGCAAGCAACTTCATCTCTCTGACTTTCCACTCCCTTCTTTTATTTTATATTTTTTAATGTCTTTTAAAAAATATTTATTTGGAATTTTATTTTCCCCCAATTACATGTGAATAAAGTGGAAAATAAAACGTAAATAAATGGAAAACTTGTTTTCTTTAATTCAAAAGCATAACTGAAAGTGTATCAAATCACGAACTGTTCAAAAAGCTAAAGACTAATGAATTACTCGTCCAGCCTTGGAAAATTATAACAACTTCATGCCCGTTTTTGCAAAGACAGGGAGATGCCATGTAAGAACAATTTTTAACATTCATTTTCAAAAATTTTCAGTTCCAAATTCTCTCCCTATGTCCCCTCCCCCATCATTGAGAAGGCAGGCAATTTAATATGTTATACATGTGTCCTGCAAAACATATTTCCGTATAAGTCATGTTGTGAAAGAAAAGAAACTAAAAAAAAAAAAAGTAAAAAAAAATATTCTTCAATCTGTATGCAGACTCCATCAGTTTTTCCTCTGGAGATGGACAGCATTTTTCAGCCTAAGTCCTTCAGAACTGTCTTGGATCACTGTATTGCAGAGAATAGCTAAGTCATTTATAGTCGATCGTCTTACAATATTGCTGTTACTGTGTACAATATTCTCCTGGTTCTTATCATTTCAATCTGCATCAGTTTATGGAAGGTTTTCCAGGATTTTCTGAGATCATACTGCTCATCCTTTCTTAAGCACAATGGTATTCCACCACAATCATATACCACAACTTGTTCAATTTATTTATTCCCCAACTGATCATCCTCTCAATTTCCAATTCTTTGTCAGCATTAAAATATCTGCTTTAAATATTTTTGTACGTATAGGCCCTTTTCCTTTTTGTTTTTTCTCTCTTTGGGACACAGACCTAGTAGTAGTATTGCTGGATGAAAGGGCATGCATGGTTTTATAGCCCTTTGGGCATAGTTCCAAATTGCTCTTCAGAATGGTTGAATCAGTTCACAACTCCACCAACAGTGCACCAGTGTCTCAATCTTCCCACAACCTGTCCAACATTTGTCATTTTCCTCTCCCATCATGTCAGCCAATGCAATAGGTGTAAGGTGGCACCTCAGAGTTGTTTTCATTTGCATTCTTCCAATCGAAAGTGATTTATAGAATTTTTCATATGGTTATAGATCTGCTCCCTCATTTTAAAGATGAGTGTATCTTTGGGCAAGTCAATTCACCTTAGTCTTCTCCTCCTCCTCCTCCTCTCTCAATGATGGAGCTAGACTAACTCATTTCTCGGGACCTTTCCATCTTTGGACCCTAGGATGCTGTTGCTCATTATATCTAATCATCAGGAACATCTATTACAAAATGACAAATCTTTTCTTTAAAAAACCCTCAACACGCCATACAAGCCTCCCTTACTCTTGGATAGAATATTTCTGTGAAGTCAGATGGGGATAGAGGTTGTTGTCTCATTTAACATCGTGGAAACTGGGACAGAGACACATCCAGAGGCCTGCCTGAAATCTCACATGCAGATCAACGCCTGAACCACTAACAACTAAAAGGGAGAGGAGGCTTTCAGTTTCAATCCAAAACTGTCTCCCCCACACTGGAGACTTTAAAGCATGTCATCCATCTGTTTAAAATACATTTTTTTCTTTAATTCAAAATCATAACTGAATGTGTACCACATCAGGAACTGTTCAAAAGGCTAAACACTGGGGCGGCCAGGTGGCTCAGCGAGTAAGAGCACCAGTTCCAGTGTCGGGATGACCTGGGATCGAATCCGGGCTCTCATACTTAGCACCACACCCAGAAATAACTGGCCGTGTAACCTTGAGCAAGTTACTTTACCCCGATTGCTTTAAAAAAAAAAAAAGGCTAAACACTAATGAATTACTCGTCTGGCCTTGGAAAATTATAAAAACTTTATGTCTGTTTTTGCAAAGACAGGGAGATGCCATGCATGACCTGGGAACTGTGCCCAAGACAAAATGTTAGATTAAAGGAGACCCAGTCCTCTGTCTTGTGGCCTTCCCATAGTGTGTGGCATTATTCTCAACAGACAGGAAGAGCAATCAATGGGTGACTTGTGCAACCATGAAGAGGGCTATGTTTTATCAACATCCCAAAAATAAAAATTGGAAAAATCTCACCATCCTTTGTTGGGTCTCGTATAAGACATGTCAAATGATATTTGGAATGCAAACTATGGGCACCCAATGTCATTAAAGGATGGTATGGTAGAAAAGAAACGGCTTTTCTGAATTTTACAATTTTTGTTAGGGAAGAGAAGGACCCTACATATCATGACATTCATTCATAAAATGAAGGAGCTAAACGCACCGAAAAACAGCTAGACAAATTATGGCAGCAGAACAGGTTGCTCCAGACAGCTCCAGAGAAAACTGGAAAGATCTTTATGAACTGATGTAGGGTGAACTGAGCAGATGCAGGAGGACGATTTATAAAATAACATCATAAAGGAAAACAACTCTGAAAGACTTCAGAATTCTGATCAGCACAATGATGAACCACAAGTCCAGAAGACTAAAGATGAAACCCATCAGCCTCCTCCTTCCAAAAAGAAAATGAGCCTTAACAGCAGAATGAAGCAGATGATGTTCGATGTGGTCAAAGTGGAAATTTGTTTTGCTGGGTTATGCACATTTATTATGAGGTCTTGCTTTTGACTGATTTTTTTCATTATTCAATAAGGGTAGGAGAGTGGAGAGAGATAATAAATGCTTACAAAATTATGATGTTTTAAATGAAGGGGGTAAGCAAGATGACCACAGAGGTCCCACTAAACTAGGATCCTATGAGGAGGGGTTGGGTTGTTCTGATCGTGCAAATGGAGAGCAGGATAAAAACTGATAACCACAGGCCACGTCATTAGAGTATGGCTATTAAGACCAGACTGAGCATGGGCAGTGCTGGCTGGGCATGGAGAGCCTGGAGAGTCAAAGGAGAGTCATACACCAAGAGATGCTTTGTCAAACACCAGTGCAGCCAGAGAGGCTTTGTTGAAACTGTAACTAAAATGGGAGTGCTCCCTGAGGATAAAGCATTCCTACTGGTCTTTAGAAATTAAGCAAACTCTGAATCACTATTGATGAGAGAAATGCAAATTAAAACAACTCTGAGGTACCACCTCACACCTATCAGATTGACTAATATGACAGAAAAGGCAAATGATAAATGTTGGAGAGGATATGGGAAAACTGGGACACATGCATTATTGGTGGAGCTGTGAATGGATCCAACTATTCTGGAGAGCAATTTGGAACTACACGCAAAGGGAAAACTGCATATCGTTTGGCTCAGCAATACTACCGCTAGGTCTGTATATGAAAGAGATCAAAAAAGGGGAAAGGACCTAATTGTAAAAAAACAAAAAACAACGTATAGCAGCTCTCTTTGTTGTGGCTAAGAATTGGAAACTGAGAGAATGCCCATCAGTTGGAGAATGGCTAAACAAGTTGTGGTATAGGAATGTAATGGAACACTATTGTTCTGTAAGAAATATGGAGCAGGATGCTCTCAGAAAAGCCTAGAAAGACTTATATGAACTTGAAGTTGAGTGGAGTGAGCAGAACCAGAACATTGTACACAGTATCAGCAACATTGTGCCATGTTCAACTATGACTTACTTAACTCTTCTTGGAGATATAATGATCTATATCTTAGAGATATAATTCTCCACCTCCAAAGAAAGAACTGGTGATATCTGAATGCAGATGGCAGCATACTATTTTCACTTTCTTTGTCTTTTTCGAAGTTTTTTCCTTTTGTTCTGTTTCTTCTTTCACACCATGACTAACATTGAAATATGTTTTCCGTGACTGCACATACATAACCTATATCAAATTGTTTACCATCTTAGGGAGGAGAGAGGGAGAAAAATCTGGAATTCCAAATCTTATAAAAATGAATGTTAAAAATTGCTTTTACATGTAATTGGAAAAAATAAAATACCATTTTTTTTAAAAGGAAAAGGGACCTATTAGTACAAAAATATTTATAGTAGCTTTTTTTGTGATGGCTAAGAATTGGAAATCAAGGGGATGCCCATCAATTGGGGAATGGCAGAACAAGTTGTGGTTTATGAATGTAAAGGAATACTGTTGTGCTATAAGAAATAAGGAACAAGATGCTCTCAGAAAAGCTTGGAAAGACTTACATGAGCTGATGCAGACTGAAATGAGCAGAACAAGGAGAACATTGTATACAGTAAGAACAATACTGTATGATGAAAAACTACAAATAACTTGGCTATTCTCAGCAATACAGTGATCCAAGACAATCCCAGAGGACGCATGATGAAAAGTGTTATCTTCCTCCAGAGAAGTTCTAATGGTGTCTGAACACAGACCAAAACATACTATTTTTATATCTTCCTTCCTTCCTTGTTCAAGTCTTCTTGCACAAAATGACTAATATGGAACTGTTTTGCATGACTGCACATGTATAACCTATATCAGATTGCTTACTGTCTCTGGGTAGGGAGTGAAAGGAGAAAGGAATAGAATTTGGAACTCAGAACTTTTTTTTTAAGTGTTAAAATGGTTTTTATATGCAATTGGGGAAAAAATATTTTTTTTTAAAAAAAGAATTAAGCCAATCAAATGTAACAGAAAATGGAGATAGCTGAGCAGACAGCATCCTTGTACCCTGGGCTAAGGACATGCACTATGAAAAGTTCTAGAGCAGGTTGCTGGAGGCTCTGGCCACTCTAGGCTCCCTTCTCTGATGGCTCCCATTTATGACCTCTCCTGAAGGGAGCAGAGCCCCCATTCAGACTGCAGAAGGATGAAGTGCCCATGGTCAAAATAGAGAAAAAAATTCTTGACTCTGTCAAAGACACTTAGAAGGCTCAAGGAGTTGTGAATGAGCTTTGAGCTCTGGAGGAGAAAGGAACCATAAAGACACAAGACACTTACGATAATGATTACTTGGAAGGTAGTTTTTAGTTGTTTTTTTAACTTGCTTAGGAGGTCGAAGCTACAGATGTTGATTAAGCCAGCTGTCAAACTGTCCTTCCCAGTTTCTACCACGTTGGTGCTATCTGGGCTGAGGGAGGGCAGCCACCGGTGGAATGCCTAAATAGGAAAGGAGAAGCAAACCCAATTGAGATGGTCTGTACTAAAAGGTACACTGCCCTGAAAGTGTAATCTGGTCATCTCATGTCACTTTTTACACCCCCCACCCCTCACTACTATTTATCATCTCTTCCTGGTCATATGTAATTTATCTAGAAATTTCTCCTTTAAACAAGCCTGAAAGCCCCATTAAAAGCTCCCCTGAAACTGGCATACCTTTTTCTTTCTCAAAATGAGTACTCTTGCTTTGTTATTCATATTTGCTTCATCTCTGTTGCTTCTAAAGCAACCGTGAGCTCATCAATGAATTTGACTTCTTAAACACATCTCACAGAGTGCCTAGCACAGCCGCTTTTGTTTAAAAAAAAAAAAAGATAAGCCGTAAATACTGATGCATGGAGAGGATGAAGATAACAAGGTAAACATTCTTTGTGAAACCATTTGCTTACCGCAGAAATCCTCTCATGTTTGCCTCACCTGTCAAACCCATATGTGGAGCCAAAGGAAAGCCATCTAGGGTTCCTGCATGGGTCAGGGTACAGGATCTGTGCATTCTCCGTGTCTGCCTGGTGCTATCCAACACCCTAGGACCACTGTGCTTTGCTCTGTTTCCCCTCTTTCTCTTTCTATCCTTTCTCTACTACCCTGTCCCTCCCCAAGCCTTTCTGTGCCTCCTGGCAGCAGGGGTCCATGCATAGATTTCAGGAGAGTCTGTGAACTTGAATGGGAAAAAAGTTATTTCAGTATCACTGATTTCCTTTATAATCCTAAGTATCATACACATTTAAAAACATCATTCTGAGAAGCAGTGTATCAGCTTCAGCAGAAGCCAAAGGGTCCAGGCCCCAAAGACGGTCAGGGACTCTTGCCACAGAACTTGTGTGGTCTGAGATGGTTTCAGCTCCTCCTCTGAGAAGCATTCTGCCTCATTCAGAGGAATGGTGCTAGGTATGGCCATCTAACAAGCAACACCAAGTAAACAAATGGGAAATGCTTATTTACCAGCAACACTGAAAAACTCAGGGAGAAAGACAGAATGACTGGCTGCTTAGGTATTTGCTAGAAAGCTCTGCTTTTCCCTATCAGAGATGAACGTTCTATTTTGGTGCTTGCACAGACATCAGGCTGGCCCACAGCAGACAATGCTATTGCTTCCATAGAGAGGATGTGGGAAAAGACGGAGAGGCTGGGAAGCCGAAATGATTACCAAAGGGCTGACTGAAGGCACAGATCTTTCATCTATCCTTTCTTTTTTCTTACCCCGTAGCGTGTTAATGAATCTTGTTAATGAGTGTTGTCCTTCCTTGCCTGTGGGTGGAGAAGTCTGGCAGAACACTTAGGTGCTAGTTCCCCGAAAATTCTAGCTTTTTATGGGTGGTTAGCCTTTCTCAGGTTAAGGCCATTCTCAGGTCTCAGTTAGTTTGAGGCCATGCCTGTTCAATGACTGAAGGCTGAAGAAGAGCTGGGACAAACTATGGCTCAATTTACCTTCACAAGGATATCAATCTTGGGGCGAAAGACCCTCAGTGTCCGGTCAGAACAAAAATAATTGCAATTTTCACTCATTCTAAGCCATCAAAGCCTAAACAAGGAGTCAGGGAGGACTGGGTTGGGGCTATTGTTGATCATTCCAAGAAAGCCAAAGTGATTTGGGTCTTAAGGTGGAGCCAAGCAGCTCCATTTAAAATACAGGCTTTTGAAAAGTCTATCTTTTCAGAGCTATATTTCAAGAAATCAAAAATGTGAACCATGAAGGGCCAAAACCAAATTGTCCCAGCTTCTTGAAAAAAACATTAGTAAAAATAAATGTCTTTAAAACTAGAAATAACATAAATGATGCAAATAAATATAAGTAAATTGGGCTCTTAGAACCTAATTTTCTAACCTGATATAGATAAAGAATCATAAACAAAATAATCTAGGTAGGACTATTCCCTAACCCTAAAAGGAAGGGACTTTATTCTTTCCTTGAATGCCTTCAGGGAAGGAATGTACAACCTCATGTTCTCATGTTGTAACACACGTCACTGTCACCCAGTCCCTTCATCCAGAATGTCTTCCTTACAAACACACACACACACACACACACACACACAAACGTATGAAGAGCTCACCTGCTCCCAGGTGAACCTCACTGATGAGGGCGTGACAACTAACAGAGGCCACTCTTTCCGGTAATATGCAGCAATACAGATGGCCTGAATCGTCTTCCCCAAACCCATGTCATCTGCAAGAAGCAAACGGCCTCCCCTGGAGACAGCAAAACTAAAAAGAGACAAAGTCATCATTAGGGCAGCTTCAACTTTCCAAAGGCTTTTACTATGTAATTAATCACCAAATATAATTTAATAAGAACCATTGTGTATGACAGAGCGCTTTCAGATTTCAAATAACTCCCCCAAAACCCTGGTGCTGTTATTTTTATCTGTTTTACAGATGAGGAAACTGAGACAACAGAGATTAAGTGACTTGCCTGGGATCACACACAGCTACTAAATGCTTGAGGCTGGATTTGAACTCCAGTCTATCGGCTTTGCAAATAATCATGGTGTCTGGCCTATAGGAGCTATAATTTGAGAAAATGCCAAGCCTAAATCAATTCCCCTAAAATCAAGTTGCCTATGAAACCCCATCCTAGGAGCTTTGGATATAGTACTGTATCCAAAGATGGGAAGAGAGTCTTGGGGAGTCCTATTTAATTCTCTCAAAATGACAAAAACAAAAACACACTGAAGTGGAACCATGAGTCGAACCATTTTGAGGCAAAATGGTTGTAGATGAACGATGGAGGTCAGTTAGAACAGGCTTACTATTCCCCAGGAAGGGAGGGACATGTAGCTAGGGCAGAGGTCCTTAACCCAGGATCTGTGAACATTTTTTTAAAAATATTTTGATAACTGTATTTCAATAGAATTGCCTTCCTTTATAATCCTATGTATCTTGTTTTTAATGTTTTGACAACTATATTTCAGCACTATATGTTTCCTTTGTAATCCCATCTATTTTATTTTATGCATTTAAAAGTAGTCTTCTGAGACGGGGTTCAGAGGTTTTACCAGTATGCTAGGAGGCCATGACCCACAGAAAGGTTAAGTTTTAACCTTAACCTTAACTTCTAACCATTAAGAGCTGGGTTAGAAGCAGCTAGAAAGACTGATGACTATCTATGAGTACAGCCTGCTTCCTATGGAATTTTACTGAATTTCGTGTTTAAGGATATTAGGCCCACCTTGACTTGGTGTATTCATGATTAGATATTTTTTGTTCACCCTAGATTGGAACATTCAGCTCTTTTTGTCTACCTCAGAATAAAACTGCATGGTAAAGACACTACCATCTGCAAATGGTGGCTTGAACTGGGGTAGATGCCTGAGTTTCTATTTCATGAGGCCTTAGTTCCCGGAATCAGGTCAAGGCAAGGGGACCTGTGGAGCTACTGAAATGCTATAGGTCCTGCACGCACCCTTTTTGTAGAAGTGAATATATCCACTAAAATGGTTTGTATATTATCTCTAAATCCTATAGTTTGATCAGATTAGTGTGAGGTTTTGTCTACATTCCTTTGAAATCCCGACCCTAACTCACACAGTAACTGTCTTGTTTCTACATTAACAACTGAAGCATATTAACAATTTGCAATTACATAGAACCTTCCCAGATCCTAAAGCACTTAGCAATCCCCCCAACGAAGTTCCAAATGGGCTGGGAAGTCTGGAAGAAATGGAGGCAGAGAGAGTGCAAGTGACTTGCCAAAGATTTCAGGGGAAGCACATAGGAGTCAAGGAGGACCCAGGATACCAGGCTCCTGTCTCAGCCTCCTGCTCTCATTTCCTACTGTTTGGATTAATGATAATTACATCCCTTGTTCTGAAGCTTCAGCACATGCTACACAATTAGCTAGCTGGCTATCAATAAATTCAAAAAAATTATGCAATGCTACCCCACATAGCTAGGTCTTAAGCTTGTTCCTGAACAATGCCATGTCATAGGTTACCTTTCCAAAGATCCCTTTGAAGGCAGATGTCATGATGTCCAAGGCAAAATGTGAGAACTCTGAGAAGTACATTTATCATCTTATAATGATTTCATTAAAAAAGATTAATAGATGCCTAAGAGGAAGCTGGGTGGCCCAGTGGATAGAGTACTGAACCCTGAATCTGGAAGATGTGAGTTCAAATCTGAGCTCAGACACTCATTAGCCGTGTGATGCTGGGTAAGTCACTTAATCTACACCCGGTTCAGTTTCCTCATCTGTAAAGCTATTGTTTAGTCAATTAGTCATGTCCGACTCCTTATGACCCCCATCTGGGGTTTTCTAGGCAAAGATAGTGGAATGGTTTGCCATTTCCTTCTGTTCAATTTGCAGATGAGGAAACTGAGGCAAAGAGGGCTAAGTGACTTGCCCAGAGCCAACAGAGGTAGATCTTCCCTGCTCTCCTATTCCCCTTTATGTTCTCAGAAACTACAACAACTGATCACTGCCTAGGAGAAGGAGACAACCTTCTTCCTGGCCCTCCCCATGCACTCCCCACTCCTTTCCAGGCTGGAGCCCCATCCAAGTGGCTATATGGTGGTAACAGCAGAAGGAAGCCAGAGCTGCTCAAATATCATTTTGCTTCCATTATTTTTTCTGCCAAGAAGAATGACCTTTGGATGGATGGGAAAGAACAAGAATGGCTAAGAGAGTGGTGATACCAAAGATAAATAAGGAAATAACGAAGACCAAGGCTGCCTTGGTCAAAACTTCAGTTCACCTGAAACAGAAGAAATGGATCTTTTTCAAGGCTTGGTGAATGGGACTGCTTCATTACTGTCCCTGACAAATGTAAGACTGGAGAGAACAGGAGAGGTACTACAGGATAAGAAAAGCGCTGTTCTGGCTGCCATACGAGGGAAGAGAGTGGCATCGGCAAGCAGTAGGCTGTAAGCTTGGCCTTGATTCTATCGCTGGCCACATGCTAGAATGTTTATTATTAAAGGCATGGTTAATGAACATCCAGGTATCTGGAGTGTGCCAGCTAAAAGTTAGGACACAATATCAATGATGTTAGTCCCAGTTTTAATACCCACAAGGGCCATTTGCCTTTGCTTTGGGTTCCATGATCGTGATAGGCAGGGCCAATAGTCAAGGGCAATGCTGTGAAGGTAGCTATCCACAGAAAACTATATGTTCATTCAAAATGGTACTTTGGAGCCAGGGAGAGTTAAAAGGGGTGATCACTGTGAACAGTAGATTTTGCATGAGTTATACACTGAAGACATGACACAGAGCAAAATCCTATTTGCATCTCTGGTTGGTGTGATAAATCCATATTTACTCATCTGCCATTTCCTGGACGGCAAAGGCTGTCCCTCATAATTAGAATAATTACAGTTGGCCCTTAGAGAGCCCATTAAGGTTTGCAAACACTTTATAAATACTGTTTTATCCTCACAACAACCTTGGGAAGGAGATGCTGTTATACTACCCTTTTCACAGATGAAAAAACTGAAGCAGAGGGATGAGACCTGCCCAGGCTCACAAAGCCATTAAGTGCATGAGGACTCCTCCACTTAGAATGTCTAAGTTCTTTCAGAGAAGCTTGGCTCAATAACCACTGCTTAGAAAAGGCCTTTCTTGATCTGCACTCTCTAGTTGCTGGTTCTGCTCTGCCCCCCCCCCCCAAATAACCCTGTATTTACTTTTCATATTTTGAATATACTGACATGTACATATACACATGATTTCTCCCTACAGAATGTAAGCTCCCTGAGGACAAGAACTGTTTAAAGGAAACTGATCACAGAAAGTCAATGTGGGTGGTTTCATCAAGTACAGGTCATGCCAAATTAACCTCATTTCCTTTTCTGAAATGGTTACCGAACTGGTAGAGGAGGGGGAATGCTGTTGATCTGGTTTCTCTGTGTTTCAGTAAAGTCTTTGGTAAAGTCTCTCTTGCAGAAAATATGGAGGGATTTGGGCTAGGTGCTAGTAGAATTAGAAGGAATAAGAGCCAGTTGAATGGCTGGATCCAAAAGTAATCATGATTAGCTTGGTATCATCTTGGAGGCCTCCAGGAGAGGCTCTGAGGGATCTTTCTTGGCCCTGTACCACCTAATGCTTTTATCAATTACTTGGATGGAGGCACAGATGATGGCACGCTCATCATATGTCCCACATGAGGGACAGCTCCATGGTAGAATGAGGAGCCAAAACGATCTTGGCATACTAGGAGAGTAAGATTAATCTAATAAGGTAAATTTTAATATGAATAAATATAAAGTCTTACATCTGGATTCAGAAAACTGACTTCCCAAATAGAAGCTGAAGAAGGCATTATTAGAGAGCTATTTGTCTGAAAAAGATCTGAAGGGCTTAGTGGTCTTTAAGCTTGGCATAATTCAACAGTATTAACCCTATAGTCAAACAAGGCTCATAGAGGTATGAGCTTCCTTAGGAGACTGCAAGAAAGACTTTACTAAAATGTAGAGAAACCAGACCTACAGCATTCCTCTGCTCTACCAGCTCAAACACTTTTTCAGAAAAGGAAATAAGGTTAATTTGGCATGACCTATACTTGATAAAACCATCCACATTGGCTTTCTGTGATCAGTTTCCTTTATAACAGTTCCTGTCTTCAGGGAGCTTACATTCTATAGGGAGAAACAACATATTTATATGCATTAAGTACAGCTTCCAGGGGAATGGAAGTGAGAGGCTCTTGGCACTTGGCCCTGGTTAGACCTCACCTGGGGTACTGTGTTGGTTCTGGGCACTATAGTTTAGGCAGGACATTGGTCAGCTAGAGAACATAAAGAAAAGGGCAACTAGAATGATGAAAAGCCTAGAGACCAACCTGTGAGGACTAGTGAAGACTGGAAATAGAGATCTTTAAGGTGGAAAAGAGAAGAGACGGAGTGAGGAGTGGAGCTGGGAAAGAGGGAACATGGTGGCACTCTTTCAAGTCCTTGAAAGGCTTCCAGGTGGAAGGGACACTGGACTTGTTCCTCCTGGCCACAGATGGCAGAATCAGGGGCACCAGATGAAAGCTGCAAAATGTCAGAAAATGCTTCTTATCCAACAGAGCTATGCAGAAGTAGAATGAGCTATCCCAAGGACCACTGGGTTCCCCTTGTCCCCGGAGGTCTTCAAGCAAAATGCTGGATGAGTCCTCGATGGGGATGTCATAGGGGGAATCCTTGGAGGGGGCAGAGGAGAGGAGAACAATTGGACTGGGTCCCTCCAAGCTCTGTGACCCTCCCCTCAGGGCCTCCAACTTCTGCCTAAATCTTCCACCCCATTTCTCAAACAGCCTCAGAACAAACAACTTCACTCAGGATATGTTTAATTCAACTTAATTCAATAAACATTAATTAAGCATCTACTATACACAAGGCAAGGAGACTGAGGGTCATGGAAGAGGGCAGGGAGAGTCCAGATAAATGAAATTCATTCATAAATTTCTTCATTTCAACCAATCCTTCCTGCTCCCTCTAACCACCGACATGTAGCATTGCTCCTGAGTTTGGGATGCCCAGTCATTAGTGTAGTGAGACATCTGGGTTCTAGTTCTGGTGCTAATGGTGTGAGCCTGGGAAAGTCTCTTCACTTAACTGTGCCTAAGTTTCTACATAAAGTGAAGGATCATAAGATAACATATCTCACTCTGGAAGGGAGCTCAGAGACCATCTGGTCCATTCTCCTTCCCTTATACCCGCAGAGGCTAAGACCTGGGTAGGTAGAGTGATTAGCTTGGGGCCACACCAGTAGTAAGTGACCAAAGCAGGATTTGGACTCAGATTTGGTTTTCTGACTCCAAAGCCAATACTCTCTCCACCATTCCACAAATGCTGTGCTGGCTTTGATGTTCTTTGAGGTCCTTGTGGGCACTTAATATCGGACACTGGGTTCTAATTCCTTTCCTTTACCCTCACTAACCCAGGTGCAGGCCCTTGTAGATGGTAGAGTTGTTAAGAAAGAGGAAGAAGAGGATGAAGAAACCTGCATCCAAAAAACTGGATGACCGTCTTCTAAGTAACTGCTGACCATGATCACTTCTAGCACAGGGAAATAAATGAACAGCATGGGGATGAACTCCTCTCCCGATTTCTGCCCTCAAGTATGGATTTGAATCAGAAAGTGAGAAAGACCATGGACACCATTAGTAGTGTCAGCACCTGCCTTTTCAAAGAGAGGACAAAAGATCAAAAGAGTAGACAAAAGATCAAAAGAGTTACCAAGATTCCAGTTTGCCAGGCCGACCCAGGAGCCAGGTGCACCTTATCCCCAGGCACCCTCGGAAATTGGTTTAATGCAAATGGAGATGAAGTTAATAGATAGCCCTGGCTCGAGGATTTCCAATGCAACTGATGAAGAACTGGTATTCTAAGAAGGGAGTTTGGCACAGTAGGAGATGGGTAATCTCTATCAGCCTTAATGAAAAAACCATAGGAAGAAAGATTAAAGGAATGAACTGCACAGAAAGAAATTGGTTAAAACAAGGCCCAAAGGGGGTCTTCAATAGATAAAGGATAGAAATGACAAGGAGAGATAAGAACTGTTTCAAAGTAGTTGGGGTTTTATTTGGGGAATGGGGGGGGGGCGACTGGTGGTGATGAGAGGATATGAAAGGGAGAGAAATGTATGACAGACACAGCTGGAAGCAAAGGGCTATAATGGGGATGGGTTCCCAGATTCAGAAAAATATCTGACAGCTATCTATCCAAATTAAGATACATTTTCTTAATGGATATGAGTCTTTGTTAGGAGCTGATAGGCTGTTTCTAAATAGTCAAGGATTCAGGTGCTGCATCTTCCCATCTCTCAGCTATACAGAAAACCCCCCTTTTTAAAAAATATTCTTTTTAAAAATTTTGAGCTCCAACTTCTTTACCTCTCACCAGCCCCTCCCCCACCCACTGAGAAGGCAACCAACAAGATACCTGTCATCCAAAACATTCCCCTATTAGTCATGTTGCAAAAAAAAAAAAAGCAATAAACAATTTTTTAGAGTACAAATATGCTTCAATCTGCACTCAGAGTTCATCGGTTCTCTCTCCAGAAATACCTTTCTAACCATATTTCCTATTAAAGGCAACTTTTATTATTCCGGGGCTGGTTATTCAAGCTCTCTTGTTTCCAGTCTCTTGCCTTCCCATTGGTCATTTTGTAGAGATTATCAGAACCTAACCAGAAGATGGGTTTGGTGAAGGATGATTTAACTCAAACAACTAATTTTGTTATTTATAAACAAATATTCTGGGAAGGTCAAAGCATTGCCACCATGTCCCAGTACCTCCCATCAGACTCTGGTGGAGATAGCTTGGGCCCTGAACCCAAGAGACCTTGAGAAACCCTCCTCCCCAGGGCATGCACCTGCTTGCAATTTCACTGATCCCTTCCCATCTGGGCTATCTTCATTTACACCACATATGTCTTATGTCTACATAGTTTGCATGTTGTCTCCCCATTGGGCTGTGAGTTCCTTGAGAAGGCAGGGGGCTTGTTTCTGCCTTTCTTTGTACCCCCAGTATATGGCAAGTACCTGTCACTTAGTAATAAATGTTGCCTACTGACTAGCCCCTGAAGCCCTTTATTCAGAGGAACAACTCTTGATCTGTCCCAGCAATCCCTTTGTAAGTCCCCAGTACTAATCTCTCCAGCAGCCTCAGTTACTGAAGTCCCAGAAAAGAAAGTTCTCCCCCACAAAGTCCTGGATACAGTCACATTTTTTAGTGTCTCCAAATGACATTAAAAAAGATGCAATACCTCTAAGGACTGTTGGGACTTCCCAGTTGCTCTGCATTGGAACCCTCCCATAGATGGAAGTGAGCTCCTCAATAGCAAAGGGTATCTTGATTTTTTAACCTATATCCCAGGAGCTTAATCTTTTTAAAAAAATCATTCAAGTAGGAGAAAAAGGCCATGCAAAGGAGGCTAAAATTAATGGCTAAAATAAGACTTTAGCATAATCCGTAGATTATGGACTCACTCTAAGAGCACAGACAATCACAATAATCAATAACTGTTTCCAAAAAACGTTAGGGGATAAGCCTCTATTATAAAGGTGACTGGGACAGCACCCATCTAACAGAATGAAAGCAGGGTAGTGATCTTCATGGCCCAAGACGGAAGCACCTACTTGACTCCAGTTCTTTGGAAGGGCATCAAGCTAGACACGAGTTTTGAATCCACTGTGGAGAGGTCAGCCTCAGGGACTTCATCTGGGCGAGGAGACTTCTTCTCAAGGTGGGCAGCAAAAGTCTGAAGCACCACCTTGGGCAAAGGATCCAGCTGGATGCCTGGAAGCTTGCAAACCTCTTCGACTGAGAAGAGGAAAAAAGGTGTATGAGCTAGAGAATATACAGCATAAAGGGGGGGGGGGGATGAATGCCTCAAAGGTTAGAGGGAAAAGGGGCATGGTCCAAATATAACACAAGGACACCAACATATAATTTTAATAAGAAGTTATCTTCCATAGTTTAGCTTCTCAAAAGATTTTCACAGCCCTTGGAGGGGCCCAAGGCTGCACAGAAAGTTTTGTTTTATGTAAATTGTCATTATGCAAATTTAACTTTGTAGAATTCTGAAAGAAATCCACATTCCAAAAAAATACCTCTATTAACTTTACTGTAAAGTGCTGTTCGCTCTCTCTCCACTCCTGCTCCTCAGCTCAGTTGAGAGTTCCAGGACCTTCCACTCCCCTGACAAAAAAACCAAACTAAAACAAAACCCTAAAAAAAACCCTCCAAGTCAAAGCAGAAGAGATGCTAGGAGAGACTACCACCACCACTGACTGCCGCTGGATCGGAGGCTTGGCTTGAGGCCTCTGGTGCCAAGAAGTGACCTTCACAAAAAAAAAACAACAACAAAAAACAACCAGGGGCAGCTAGGTGGCAAAGTGAATAGAGCACTGGCCCTGGAGTCAGGAGGACCTGAGTTCACATCTGGCCCCTGACACTTAACACAAAAACTAGCCGTGTGACCTTGAGCGAGTCGCTTAACCCCATTGCTCTCCAAAAAGAAAAAAAAAAAAGAAGTGACCTCCACCCTGGTTCTACCCATGTGTCTTCCATCCATGCGCACTCAGGTACAGAATATCTGTCCCCAGTCAGTCCTCTCCTGTCTCCCACTCTCATGTGTCTGCCCCCTACATCTGTCTTCCATCCATGCGCACTCAGGTACAGAATATCTGTCCGTAGTCAGTCCTCTCCTGTCTCCCACTCTCATGTGTCTGCCCCCTGGGTGTTCTTCTTCTTAGTTCCAGCAAGGGCCCCATCTGGCTGGCCACAACCCCCACGTGCTCCTCCTTCTGCCCTCACGTGGCCTTGAACCGAGGACCAGTCTCCTCCTTCCACTGGTACTCGTCTCCCTTCTTCACTCCTTCCCTTTCTCCCTTCTCCATGTCCACAGACAAATTTGCATTACATAAACACTGCTTTATGTAGAAGTCTGTGGAATATCCACTTCCCTAAAGGGAGAACTATCTGTCCTTCCAACCACCATGTTGCTCCTAAGAGACTTGACATCTGGACCAGAACCAATGCCCTGGAGGTTTTAACCCATTCATCTCAGAACCTCTGCCCCAGTGGCTCCCTGTCTTGGCTAAGGAGGCCCTCACCTAGCCGAGTTCAAGCAGGGCCTAGCCATGTTTCACCTCACACCCTGCTCCCTGATCCTCTTCTGGACAGCCCATACACTGAAGGGACGCCTTTCCCACACACTGCAGTCTGGAATCACTATCAAATCATCTCTACATTGCTCCATGAAGGGGGTCAATCTACTCCTTAATCGAGTGTGTCTTTTCCTCCATTAGAATTTAAGCTCACCTTACATTCCCTAAGCAGGGAAATGTCTTTGCTATTATGTTTTCATCCTCAATACTCAGCAGGGTGCTACATAGTAATAAGCACTTAAAAAATGTTCTTTTTCATCCATTCTCTATCCTTCAGTTTCCTCAACCACAGAATATGGACAAAAAGTCTATAAAGGCAACGATTACTTCACATTTTGTGTCATGGCAGGGAAAATACAGTTTAGATATGACAGAGTCCTGCCCTCAAGGAGAATAAAGAGCCAGAGATAACTAAAATAAGATAGGTAACCACATGTCAATACCAAAAAGGACACCAGAATGACTGAGTGAAAAACTAAGTCACAAGTCTTTAAAAATCTGATGAGCTGCTCAATTTGTTTGAGATGTGAGGTTAACAGACAAGGTCAGTCGCAGGTAAGTAAGATAAGCAAGCAGGTAAGAGACATTTATTTGGTTTGGTGAGATTAGAACTAGAAAGGAGGGAACCCACTAGGGACAGTGGGAAAATAGTTTAAAATGTATATATGGGAGGAAGGGAGAGGGTTCTGGGGCAAAAAAAAAATGTATATGTGGATATCAAATTGTTTACTACTTCAGGGAGCAGGGAGGGGAGGGAGGGAAAGAAATTTTGAAACAACATTTTTTTTAGATGAATGTTAAAAATTGTCTTTACATGTAACTGGGAAAAATTTTTTAAATTATTTTAAAAAGGAAAAAATCCTTTTTTTTTTAATTTAAAAAATGTATATGTGTGTGTACTATCCCCAAAGTTTTAAGTTTTAATAAGCATACTATATATACATACATATATGTGTGTTTCTATCTATCTATATGTATGTATATATACACACATGGAGAGAGAAAGAGAGAGAGAGAGGGAGGGGGAAAGAGGGAGTAAAGAAGAGAGAAGGGGGGAGAAAGGGGATCAGTGGGAGAGAAAGGGAGAGGGAGAAAGAGAGAGAGTGCTCAAGAAGTATGGTTGACTAGAGGCTACCTTCCTATCTTCTTTTAAAAAAAGATGTCACTGCTGTACTCTTCCAGTCATCATTGCTGTGGTTAAGAGGCTTGAAAATAAACACTCTTGGAGGCTGGGAGAAAATGCATGACTAGTTCATCACCTAAAGTTATTATTAGAAGAGCCATCATTCTCCTTCCTGCTTTACCAGTGAGTCACTCAGAGTTTTGGCTTTTGATTATGTTTTTTTTCTCTTAGTGATATGGTCCTAAATCCCTAGGCCAGGGGTGGGAAGAAGGTAACAGTTATTGACCTATAGCAGGAAAAATAAAACTCTCAAGGCTCACATGGAAATGAAAAATTTTTTGAGGCTCTGTTCTAATTTTTTTGAGAGTGGTTATTCTCTCTTGATTCTCTCATGAAGAGGGAATATAACATTTTATTCAACAAATATGATGAACGTTTTAAAACATACTTTAATATTATATTATGAAGGGACAGAAGAAAAAAGAGGAACGAAAAGAGACAGAATGGAAGGGCACAAGGAAAGACAAGACAAACAAGGCACTTAGAAATAGTCCCAGTGGTGAAGAGATGAGGAGAGGGGAAGGACATAAAGAA
Organism: Petaurus breviceps papuanus; assembly: GCF_028583685.1. NCBI lineage: Eukaryota > Metazoa > Chordata > Mammalia > Diprotodontia > Petauridae > Petaurus > Petaurus breviceps. Next base: position 2,646,359 of record NW_027187376.1, read on the forward strand.
AGGGAAAAAAGGGCCTTCCAATGACCCAAGACTGGCAAGCTTTCTAGAAGCACAGTCTCAGAGGTGGAAGGGAGCCTGGGGAGCTACTTAGTCATATAACAGAGGCAGTGTGTAATAGTGAATTAAGAGCCAGCCTCTCAGAGCTCTAAGCAACTCTCTAAGACTCTACATTGAAGAGAAAGTGACAACCTGCAGGGAAAGAGAGAATTTTCTCACCAAGGAGGTATTATGCGCAATGAAATCACATGTTCAGTCCCAGTTTCTATCTATGACATATCTGACAGGCCCTCGTCCAGCTTTTCCTTAAAGACCAACAATTGCCTCCTGAAGCAGCCCATTCCACTTGGGGTAGCTCTAATTAGGAAGTTTTTCCTTCTATTAAATAAAAATTTGCCTTAATGTGCCCCTTTGAAGCTTCCACCCATTGTTTCCAGATCTGCCTTCTAGGACCACCTTTTCTTGTCAGCCTTTAGAGAACATAGAAACAGTTATCCCATCCCCTGTCCTCATCCCTTTAATTGATGCTCATATGACATGACTGTGAGACACTTCCTTGACCTGACTGCCCTCTGTATGTTCTCCAGAACATCTCCTTATTCTTCTTAAAACACAACACTGCAGTAATAGCCCCACTGGGCAGAGGACAACTTGTCTCCCACCTTCTTAATGTCTGGAACCTAAGCCCAGAATGTACAAATTTTTTCTGGCTACCATATCACACCGTTGACTCATGATGAGTTTATAGTCCCTTAAAACTCCCCGATTTTTTTCAAACAAACTACTGCCTAATCATGCCTCCCCCATCTTACTTATGAAAATCCACTTTCTCAACCCACATATATACCGTTCCGTTGTTCCCCACTGAGTTTCATCATACTCAATTTGGCTCCACATTCTGGCCCATCAAGATCTTTTTAGATCCTGACTCTCTAGGGCACCTGTAGTCCTTTCCAGTTTTGTGCCATTTGCAAACTCAATAAGCATGCCACCCAATTGCTGGTAACAGTGTTAAGAAAGTGCAAAGTTAACAGCCATTCCCCAAAAGATAAATGGTCAGATGATTTGAACAAACAATTCTCAAGAGAAGAACTGCAAAGTATAGACAAGCACAGGAAAAAAATGCTCTCTGCAAATAGGCAAAGATGCCAAAAAACGACAACTGTCAATTTTGGAGGGGTTGTAGGATGATGGGTACATTAATACATTGTAGCTGGAGTTATGAAATGGCATAGCCACTTTGGAAATCAATTTAGAATTATGTCAATAAAGTGAGGAAAATGTCCTCACCCTTTTGGCTAGAAATTCCATTACTGGGATTACATTACAAGAAAGCCATCAATAAGAAGAAAGTCACCTAGTATACCAAAATACTTAAAGGACTACTTTTTGCAATAACAAAAAATTATAAACAAAGTAGATGCCCATCAACTGGGGAATGGCTAAACAAACTGTGATACATGGACACAATAGAATATCATGGTGCTCTCAGAAATATGTATGTGATAAACACAGAGAAGCATGGAAAAATCTAAGTGAACTGATGCAGAGAGAAGTAGGCAGGGCCAAAAAGAAAAATAAGCAGGGCCAAAACCATAATGGCAACAACCATACATGCAAAAATCAAAAGAGAATACAGTAAAATTATAAACAAGAAGCATGATTCGAATGAAGAGATATGAGAGAATACCCCTAATTCACTCCTTCGTTAAAGGTGGTAGGTTCACACGTATTACACTTTACATATATTTTCAGATTTTTTCAATTAATCAATCAGGTGTGCTTCTTTTCTTCCTCTTTCTTTTTTCAATTTTAAAAATACTATTTGTTATATGGGACGTCTCTTGGGAAGGGAAAAAGAGAGGAACACTGGGGAAAACTACAATGATGTAAAAAAATAAGATGTCAATAAAAACTTATTTTTTGAAAATGATAGGACAAAGCCAAGTATAAATCCCTTGGGCATTCCACTGGAATTCCCCATCCAAGATGACACGGAACTATGAGTGATGACTCTTTGGGTTTGTCCATTCAATAAGTTCTCAAAGTACCTGTACCATCACTTACTTAGTTCTGATTGTTCTCTCTTTTCCACAAGAATGCAAAGAAAGAATTCAGCAAATGTTTTACTAAAATAGAGGTTTAAAAACAACAAAAAACAAAAGAGCATTTCCATGATCTAAGAACTGTGTAAATCTACAAAGAAGGAAATGAGTGTGGTGTGAACTGACACATTCTTAATGAATGCCAACTCTATTTTTGCACCATTTTTTTTTCTTTTCCTAGACAATCACTAACCTCCTTAAAATGGATTCTAGAAGTTTGCCAGAAACTGAAGTCAACCTCACTGGCCTAGAGTTTGCAGAGTCTATTCACCTCCAACTTTGAAAATCAGGAAATCTGCCCTTCTCTAGTCCTGTGGTACCCTCTTCACCATCTTCCAAAGATCACTGCCACTGGTTCAGCAATAACATCTGATGATTCTTCCAGAATCCAAGGTATAGTAGATGACTTGAACCAAGGGGCAGTTCAATACTCTTTTACTCTCTCCAATGAGAAGGGTAGGTTGGGTTTCCAATTTTTTTTTATTCCCTTTCTTTTTATCTTTTTTTATGAGATGGCTCATAACAAAGAATTAAAGGAGATATATATATATATATATTAAAGAAATAAAGTTGATACAAAAATGATAGCGATAACTATATATATATATATATATATATATGTTTTTTAAATAGAATAGCATTTCTCTTTGTTGGTTCCTCCAACTTTTGGAAGATAAAATTTTGATTAAGGCAAAAAATCATCAGCTGCGCTGCTTCTGTGAGAGAAAAATCTCCACCGAATGTTCAGGGAACTGAAGGCTCGCGTGGTTACTATGTCATACCTCAGAGCTAGGCTTGTGATTTCTTTCCTGAGCTCCTCATCTAATTCCTACTTCTGTCCAGGTGGTCTGTGCTATACTCCTAAGACAAAAATTACCTCTGTTAAGATCACCTCTGCCTTTACCTCCATCAATCATCACCCCAAGACTTCTTCCCTCTGATTCTCTGGTTTTTTCACATAAGCATATTTTCTAAATATTTGCTACCTTGAATCCTCACCCCTTCCCTCCACCCCTGCCACATGTATAGTCTGTTTCTTTGGAATGAGATATACATATCCAACCATTCAGAGACAAACTTCAGTCATGGAGCTTATGCTACCAGGTCTCAGGGATAACTAGGAAGGCTTCCTTGTTCCAGGGCTTCTTACCCAGGGGGGGGGGGGGGAATAAGCAATTGGTGTTAAGTGATTTCCCTAGGGTCACACAGCTAGTAAATGTCTGATGCCACATTTGAACTCAGATTCTTCTGACTCCAGGGTTGGTCCCCTGTCCTCTATACCACCTAGCTGCCTCTGAACTTATTTTTTCAACATTTTGATAACTATATTTCAGGGGAACTGGTTTCCTTTGTATTTCATTTTATGCATTTAAAAGTGAACATGATTCTGAGGGGGGAAGGGTGGTCCCTCCAGGCACATCAAAAGGTTCAGACTTCAGAAGGAACCACATTGCTCTGGTTCATCTTCTGTGGGAATCACAGAATTAGAGTTGTAAAGGGGACACAGAGAAAGACCACTGAGTCCAACTGCCTCATTTTACAGATGGGGAAACTGAGGCCCAGAGCAGCAACGTGCATTTAGCAGCACAGTGCCAAGTACACAGGAGGTACTTTAAATGTTTGTTTCTTCTTTCCTTGCCCAAGGTCACACATGTAGTGAGCTAGAAATAGAAGATCTGAGCTTTTATCTTCTGACTTAAAAATCAGTGTCCTTCCCACTCTACTAGGCTTGTCACTTGTATAGGATGTCCCAAAAGGGCTGGTGCAGTGTTAAGCTCCATGGTGATGCCATAGTACACAAAGGGGTGGGCTTGGAGTCAGGAAGTCCAGAGTCCCAATTTGGCCTCGGATACTTACTAGATGTGGTACTAGACTGGGCAAGTCACTTAAGTTTATTTGTCTCAGTCTCCTAACAGTTGCTGTGAGGATCAAATGAGATAAAGAGTGCCTCAGTACACAGTAGGTGCCATAGAAAGGTTTTCTGCCTAATGGATTAAAACTACACTGAGCCAACCCGTACTTTATATCAATTTCTGGATTTTGTCTCCTGTGCACTTCCAGAAGTCTTAAGAGTTACTAGCCGAAGCTTCCCAAATCTTTCTTGTGCTGATGGGTTTCTTTTGGTGGGATCATATGTGACTGCATGAATCATTAGAAGGGAGCACTGATCGACAAGGTTCTCTGTCATGTCTAGGATGGATGCCCCAGGAAACTAACAGAACTTTCTACTGTTCTTGTCAAAGCAACCAGTGTCTACTCTGCTGTCCTTTGGGGAGGTGGAGGGGGAGTCCACCACGCTGACTCTTTTCTCTTCTTCCTCTGACCCTTGCCAGATGATTTCTCACCATAAGATGGGGCTTCTTTATCATTCCTTAGAGCATTCCCCTGAGAGCACCCAGCTCCCTCCTCTCCAGAACAAACTCCAAATTTGTTTTTTAGCTCAGATGCCTCCTCTGTGACATTCTTCTACTCTTTGGCCTTTGGACAGAAGCCTCTTCAGATCCCCTTACTTCTCCCTTTCCCTACTGAATTCCCACCTCCACCCCTTCTCACTTGAGCTGTGGGATTCCTAGAATCACCACTGATCATTTCCATTTTGGAATGCTAATCAGCTGGTTAACTGCTGTTCACAACTCCTGAATTATTCTTTATCCTTAAAAACCTTCAGGATTTCCTAGGAATAATGACAACAGCCTGCTTGAAGAAAGGGGGCGGGGGGTGAAGAGAAAACTGTCATGATCATTCTCTGGATCTCAACACCCAAACAGAGGAGAGTATAGGACGGAATGCTAGATTTAGAGGCAAAAGACAGCTTGGTTCAAATCCCACCTTCATCACTTAGGCAAATCACTTAATCTCTCTGAGCCTGTTTCCCCATCTGTAAAATGGGAATAATGTTTATAGTATCTACTGCATAGGGCTGCTGTGAGGATCAAATGAGATAAAGTATGGAAATCACTCTGTCATGTTATATAAATGTCAATTATTATCATCATCATCATCATCATTAAATCAAGGCAGAAAACCAGATGTCTCTCCCCATGTGCCTATACAAGAGAATCAGTCGTGAGGTTGCTGCTTTGAGTTTTCTAGGTTGGTTCTGCTTTTTACAATCCTCTTTTCTTTTACTGTTCCACAAGGCTTTAGAACAAGTCAGAAAAAACACATTCCTTCACACCAAACACCAAATAGATACCCATTATAAATATTAATGTGAATGCAGAGGGCTGACCCATCTATTGCCATCTTACATTGGTTTGTGTTTCCAATTTACTTAAAGCCTTTTTATAGAGAAATCAAAACACATTTCTGTTCTCCACAAAACACAAGCACCAGTTGTTCCTGGAAGCAGCATTCACATACCAAATTCACTGTGATGTGAAATTGGGCAAGGCTGAAGGCATTAATGTAAGAGTTCATCCATCTTGATGCAGAAATGCACTTTACCCCTCCAAATTAAATTTGAGCATGCTGGTTTCTATATACTTCAAGAAACTCAGCACTCTATGGGCCTTCAGAAACAATTTTCATTTTAATCCTGGTGATCACCAGCACTCAAGTAGCAGATGAAAACCAAGGCAGGACTGATGATCTATCTGGCTTGAAAGATGGTGCTCTATAAGCATAATTTTTTGGCATCCAGTTTTCTACCACCATTGCCACCCAATTCTCTACAACCATCCCCTCCACAATGTAGGTTCCTCATTCATCTACTCTAATGCACCACTAAGGAATGCTGTCTTTTTTCTAGCTTGTTGATTTATCTCCACTGTCCTTTCCCTGATGCAGAGGAAATGATGATGGTGAGCTCTCTGGCAAATGGGAATCATCTGGGGGTCATTTTTGTGAAAGAGCTTTTTGGGTAACACCAATTGAGCCACATTTCCAAACAGCATCTTACAAAGGTAAATCAATCTCTGAAAGGGAGGACCCTGCCCCATACTAGAGCAAAACCCATAGCCCAATGCTGATTTCAGGTCAGGAAAAAGATACTAGGCCCTTTAAAAACCATGCATCCTCTAAAGGCAATCTGTCATAGATTATGTTGATGTCATCCTCATCAGTAAGAAATCATCTATTGTCATAGCTCTAAAGTCATTACGCTCACATACTGGCATATACTTTCATGTACTGGCACAGAATATTGTCTTTTCCCTATTTTTCACAGGACCATAGCTCTAGAGCAAACTACGGCCTGGGGGTGGGGGTGGGGTGAGCAGTAAATATAGTCTACTGCTTGTTTTTGTATGGCCACTAAGTTAAGAATATTTTTTCTTACTTTTTTTTTAATACAATAAAACTTTATTTTAAAATACAAAAGCCATTTTTAGCTCATGGATCATACAAAAAAAAAAAAAGGCCTTGGGCAGTCTTGGTTTGCCAGACCCTGATCTAGAGGAAGGACCTTTCAAGGTCCTCTTGTTCAGAGGTTGCAGCCCCCAAACTCCCCAGTATTGCTGAGCTAGATTAAAATATAAATGGGAAATGTTTACCAAAATAAATAAAAATGCAACATAGATAATGTTAACCTATGGTTTTCTACGTCAATATGCAGTCTGCAGGGATCCATTTCTATTTGAGTTGGTTAAGACTGCGCTAACTGAACCTTCTCCTTTTACAGATGAGGAAACTGAGGCCTAAAGAGGTGAGATAACTTTGCCTGAGTCATGGAGATAGTAAACAGCAGAGTTGGGATTTGAACCCAGGTTCTCTGACATCATCAAATCCAGAATTCTTTCCAACATATCACCATGTTCTAATGAATTTTTTCATGCAAGGACTAACAGAAGTTAGTACTCCCCAGGAGTCCTTGCACACAATGATTCCCTAGGGCACTGACCTTATTTTATAGAAGAGGTGAGGGAAACCCAGAGGCAGAAATGCAATGATTCAAGGATCCCACACATGTCTGGAGTCATCAAGGGTTGCACCAAACTTTCTCTCCTCACCGTCAAAGCCAATTTACCACTCACTCTGGACTCTACCTTCTCTCAACAAGTGCCAGTTAAGACCCCGAGTCCTAGGGGATGAAAGGGTTCTAGCCCCAACTCTGCCTCTAATTTGCTGGTGAGCCTTGAATAAGCTGCTTCCCTTCTGAAGACCCCAGGAAGAATCAGTTGTCTTTGTCTGCTGGGAGACAGCTTGGCTCCTATATACAAAAAGACTTCCAGTTCTTTAAAGGCAGCAAAAGAGCTCAATGGCTATATCCCATCAAAGAGAAGCCATTCACCTTACATTCAAATTTGTCCCTGGCTAAGGATTCCACCGAAGTCCTAAATGGCTGTGGTCAGAGGATAGTAACAGTTCCACAGACAGCAGGCCACCTTTTGGTTTCAGTCTACTTATGGACACTAAATATTTTACAATACAACTTGATCTTGGTATTTACAGTGGTCCTTCCTATGAAGAAGCTAAATGTATGTCACTGACACTTTATTTACATCCCTATGAGTTCAGGCAGAGACAAAGGACCTCTCCACTGGAAAAAAAAGAGAGATCCAGAGGACTCCCCCGTTGACTATCCTACCACTCAGCTAATATAAGCACTGTGGCTATAAGAGAATACAGGTGTTCACTATGGCATAAGTAAAACTAAGGTCTTCTAGCTCAAGCTCCAGATTTCACATCTGACCTATGTCCATGAACCACCCTGATATTAACAAACCACTCCTCCCACTGGTCTGGGGAAGTGACAGGACTTACTCCAGGCAAAATCAATTTAATGCTCTTGGTGGATCAACCACGGCAGAATCTTAATGACAGAGAGAGGGATGGCTAAAATTACTATCAGAAACAATTATAAGGTGACCCATGCAGAATCTCATCGGATTATAAAACAGTTTTAGGTCTATCACCTCAACTGACCCTTGTAACAACATGTGAAGTAGGGAGCTGGTATAAGGATTAACATTCCCATTTCACAGAATAAAAGATATGAGGGTCAGGGAGGTTCAAGAACTTCTGCATGGTCAC
>NW_027187376.1:2654443-2668286 GCF_028583685.1 Petaurus breviceps papuanus
TAAAAGATATGAGGGTCAGGGAGGTTCAAGAACTTCTGCATGGTCACATAGCTAAGCAAGGGGCAGAGATGAGAATAGAACCCAAGTTTGCCGATTCTGAATCCAGGATTGGTCCCATCTCCTCTTCTCTATTTTTTCTTTTTGGCTTTTTGGAGGGGGGAAGGCAGGGCAATTGGGGTTAAGTGACTTGCCCAAGGTCACACAGTTAGTAAGTGTTAAGTGTCTGAGGCTAGGTTTGAACTCAGGTCCTTCTGACTCCAGGGCCAGTGCTCTATTCACTGTGCCACCCAGCTGCCCCATCCTCTTTTCTTCTTGGTGAGAAGAAATAATAAGCTTTGGGACTGTATTCCCAGGGAAAGTTTTAGGTTTGGCCAAGCTCCCTCTAAGAGGCAAAATCAGCTCTCACTCCTACAGCCACATAGGGGCAAAATACAAAAATAAAGACAAACTGTAAATGACTTGTTCTCCTTGTAGCTAGTGACCTTTCCATCAGGAGCACCCCTACCCTACCTTCCCTAGCCTGGATGATTCCATGTCTGCCCTCCAAGATGGCCAAGGGCACTGGGAACAAATTCTCCATCTGGCGCATACTGTGAGCAATTCCTGAATGTAAGGCCTGAAAAGGCTCCCAACAGTTCACTTGAGAAAGCCTTTCACAGAAAGAGAAACCACAGCCTTCCTTGGTCAGCTGATAACTGGGTTTAATAGAATCATTGGATTTAGAGTTGGAAGGAAAGGTAGAGAGAATCCAAATCCCTCATGTTGCAAATGAAGAAACTTAGGCCCAGGGAAATTGAGACTTGCTCAAGATCACACATATAGGAATAGTGACTGATATTTACTTGAGCTTTTAAGGTTTACATTAAAAAAAAAAAGCCCTATGAGGTAGTACAAATATTTTTATCCTCATTTTACAGACGAGGAAACTGCGGCAGTGTGAAAACAACCTGTCTATGATCACACAGCTGGTAAGGAACAGAGCTGGTATTCTAAGCCAGCTTCTTGAACTCCAAATCCAAGGCCTTTCCCACCACAGCTATAGACAGCTCTGCCTCACTGAAATCCAATTCATGCACGTGTCAGGGCGTCATCCTCATGAGGTCCTTGGTCCTCTCTGAACAAGGAGGAACAATAAACAAAGAAGACATGCCCAAGCCCTGCCACTGGTGCATACGGTGAAGGTGTCTAAACTTCTCTGGCAGCCAAGACTGTCCAGCTTGCCTTGGGAATCTGACAACTACTTCCTGATCCTCACAGTGAAAAAAAAGAGCCTCTCTTTTCTAGTCACAGCTCCAAACAACCTCGGGTCGAACTCCAGTTTGGCTATTCCTTCCCTGAGACCTGACACCTGTAAATGAAGGGGATGGACTAGAGAGCCCCCGGGTCCCTCCCAGCTGTAAATCTATGATCCCAAGACACATACATGAGAGAAAGAAAAAAGCTGCCCCAGCTTCCCTTGCCCAGCACCCAGTGTCCTCAGTCAAGGATACCGAAGCAAGACAAATTAAACAACAAAAAACTAACAACTTTCAAACAGATTAATTGTGGTGCAACAATATTAAGTCAGCCACTTGGGCTAAGTCTCACTTAGTCTTTTGTGGTCTTCCAAATGAAAATTCCAGTTCCTGGTCTTCATATCTGTAAAAGAAAAAACAGGCAAAAGTCAAGGCCTCCCTGCCACACCCTTCAAAGCTTTCCCAGCTCGACCAGGATGCCCCTCCAAGGGCCAACCATGTTCCCAAAATGTTAGGGTGGGAATAAAGCTCCTAGTGGCTGATATCCCAAAGAAATCTTGGCTAAAACTGCCTGATCTTGGTCTTGATACCAATGAGGCCTTAGTGGTGAAACAAAGGAAGGTGAGGGAAGATCTGTGGTCAAAATAAAAGCACAGCCGCCTTGAAGAAACAAATAAGGAATGGTGAGCTGCGGGCTGCTGCGGTAAACAGCAAAAAGAAAAGGGACGGCATTCATGCGTGATGCCCTGAGATCTGACGAACATCTAAGGAATGCCTGCTGTTAAGTGCAAAAGTCCAAAGACACTCTTTGCAAATAGGAAACACAGGAAGGACTATTAATTTCAACAAGGATTTACTGAATACCTATTATGTTCAAGGTACTGTACTAGGTGCCGTGTGGTCTATTTTCGGCAATTCCAAAAAACAGCAATCACTGTAAGTAGCACCATTTCAAACACAAAAGACAGTGATCCAGGAAGATGATTCATGTTTGTCTTTCAAGGATAAACAAAAAACAAAACAAAACCCATGACTGAGCTGGGACTGCTGAATTAAAAATAAAAGCATCCTCTGAGCTATTGGAAAAGAATGAAGGCTCTTATTGGAGATGCCCTCAGACCCTCCTTTGAGGTACTTTATGAAAGCTGTTCATAAAGCCAGCCAATCTTCCCATTTCTATAGAATTCTTCACTCATTCACACAAACCAATGATCAAGCACTGGGTTAGGTCTGCTAGGTCACAAACACCCTTGTTGCTTTCCTGGTTTGCTTGTTTGCTGAATAAGGGGCTCTAACCCCTCTTTTCTCAGACAGGGAAGGAGACAAAGCCCTAGGAAAGCTAAGTGATTTTTAAAAGCCAATGGGTCCAAGCTGAGATGTCGGCCTAGAAGCCCAGGATTCTGGTGTCCTGTTTTTCTTCTTACAAGCCAAAAAACTGGCTGTGAAAACCAAGTACAGCTGATATTATTTAACCTATGGAAGGAGCTGCAGGAAGAATTAATTTATCTTCAAGTCTCTGAGGGATTAGACAAAGGATTGTAACCAGCTGTTCCCCAGTCCCACTGGGCCCAGATCCGGGGAGACTGGATGAAAAGGAAAGCCAGGGGGGATTTAGATGAGATCTAGACAAAGAGAGTCGGGAGACCATCCCACGTTCCTGAGGGAGGTTCCAGAGCTTACTTTCTGGGAGTTTCAAGAATACTCCAGGCTGCCCTACATATTCTCCACCTGGAATGATTTAAACAAGCCTTCCAGAAGGGAAAGAAGGTTCCAGCTGCCTGACATCTTGAGGACATTCAACGGGAGGGAAAGCCAGACTCAACAGAGGGGGCACACTCTACTACCTCCAGGTCACCTAATTAAAGCTGCAAACTTGCCATAGTTCCTGGAAGCCATCTGTTTAAATATCCCAATCACATCTTCGGCAAAGCCAATGTCTGCCTGGAAGCGAGTTCGGGAGATGAGCACACATTGGCCTTTGATGCTGCCAAGGCCCTTGCTGTGGGGTCGGAGCTGTTGTGGGGGTACTTCGCTGGCGGGCTCTGAGCCTGAAGACTTCAAGGCAGAAGCAGTGGTATCGAGTCCTTCCAGGGGTTGCAATGTGATTGTGCGAAGGTGCTGGACAGCTTTCACTGCAAGGGAAGAAACACTCCTGTAGCCAGCTCCTGAATAGCATAAGGAGGCTCTTAATATAATCAGACTAAGCAAGGAAGAGTGTCTTAGGGGAGAAAGGGAAGTGGGGTGACAATGAACCAAGGAGGAGCTGCTGGATGTATTTAACTAGATGGGCAAAAAAAGGAATTAATCACAAAAGCCTTCACTATGTGTCAAGCACTGTGTTAAGCACTAGGGATACAAACAGAAAAAAAGCTAGACTGTGCCAGTTCCCAAGAAGTTTACTTTCTAAATGGGCAGGTTCTGGGCAGATGCAAAGGTCCAGAAACCCTAAGGATGTTAGAGGTGGGATGAATTTGAACCCTGGCCCTGCACCCAGCAGACACACAGCAGGGCAGTCCTATGCAAGGGAGGATCAGGGATCCCTTTCTCATCTCCACTGTGCTCATTACTTAAGTGGCTGAGATGAGAGTACATGGAGGAAAAGACAGCAGATGGCAAGACCTAGCGGATCTTAGCAAGCCGCGATGGGGCCAATGGTCAGGCCTGATGGTCCTCCAACTCACCATAAGGAGCGGAGTTGTGGATTTCAAGCTCATTCAAACTCCATGAATAGTGAAGCAGCCCTGGCAAGGGGGCAGTTTAGGGAGGACGGGACCCTGTTGGAGACATCTCTCCCTTCTACTAGATAGGTGGGTTCTGGGCCAGGAATAGGGGATCAAGGGGGGAACGTAAAGAGTGATTTACCCAATTGTTGTTGCTGTTATTTGAACAGGACCATAACATTAAGGAGGTGATGTCATGACATGCAAGTGAGTTGGATTTAAGTGAGGGAGGGCTGTGCAAAGTCACCAGCCTCACTATCTCCTTCTGAGCCATTTGGGTCCAGTGGTAAGATAGATCAGGACAACAGGATATGGGCCCAGAATGCAGAGAGGGACCTTGGCCTTAAGGTCTTTAACAGGTCTCAGTTTGAGGCAAAGCCCATTCAGTGATTAAGCCTAAGAAATGAGGCAGAGGATGGCCTCTTTACCTAGTCCCCCCCAAAAAAAAATCCATCGGGGAGGGGAAGATCCTTAGAGTTTCTGGGCAAAACAGAAACAACTGCTACTTATATTCACTCTGAGCCAATCCATGCCCAAATAATGATCAAGTAGGGTTTGGCTTGGGACCTATTACTGGCAGACAAGCAGCTTTTGGATAGCACCTGAGGTCCCTGCCACATAGGGAGGGAAGGCGAACGAATGAATGATGCCAAGCACACCACCACATCTACAAATGATGACAGGGGACATCCGACAACTTCCAACACCAACGTCTCTCCAACAATCAAGGGCGATGACTGGTTTACTTACTTAGAGGCTTGTAGTCTTTCAGGCTGAAATCCCATGTTTTTGTAGCAGGGTCTGAAATGAAGCATAAACCACTTAATGGGACCATGATGAGGATAATTACTGTCATTACAATCATTTGTACTTACAAATAGCCTTTCAGCCAGAGTTCAAAATGCTTTACCAACGAGCTCTCTGGGTGAGTCACACACTATTGCTGAGAAGTGGAGAACAAATATACAGAGGGACAATTCTTGATTCTATATTTAGGATGAAGAAATACGACCAGGAAGAGGATGAGCTTTGTCTTGGACAGTAGAGCTGGGCCTAGAACCCAGACCTTCCAATTCCTTGGGCAGAGCTATTTTGTTAGATAACAAATTTGAAGGCTCATTAGGGAAATAATTCAGCCCATAAGGGACATGCCAAGGATGTAAAACTAGGAGGTTAATAGTAGGATGCGGGAAAGTTACAAACACTCTCTTGAGAGATGCAAGGAACAGCCAAAATGGTGGACGAATGAAAGGAAGCCCAACTGGAAAACAGGACAGGCAAGTCATTTACCATACTTTCTGCTGGGCAGACTCTTAAACACGGCAAGGAGCTCCGAATTATATCCAATCTCCACCTGGAAACGGCCTCCTCCCATCTTTGTGCATTTCCCTTTCTGAGAGCTGAATGCTTTCTGAGGAGAGGACTGAGAAGCCTGCTGAAGCTTTCCGTTCTTCTCATCAGGCTGGCCCCCTGAATCAGAAAAATTCTTATGGATGGAACTGGAGTGTCCATTTATTTCCTGACATTCAGGATGAGGGGTGTAGAATTTCATAGTGGCACTGAGCGACTGTCTACTTGGGTCATTCACTAGTCCAGAAGACACAGCCTGCAAATCCCATGAGTGCCCTGGCTCCCCCAAAGGTCCATGGATGGAGCTGGTCGAGGCTGCAGGCTTGGACTGGAGAGAGATGCATGTGAGACCCTGAGCTAGTTTGCCAGAATTCTGCTGGATGGGGTACTTAAGAGGGTCCTGTGCTAGAGGAGGAGAGATCTTACTGAAAGCCGCTGGACTTGAAACGTGGACTGGAGCGGCTGAACTGATCTTCTCTTGCCTCTGCGGCATTGCTGTCCTTGGTTCCAGCGCATCAGGATGAAAACCTGTGGAAACCTGGTGTGCCTTGACTTCGGTATATGAGACATGGGGACTCTGCTGACTGGTCCTAGCAGCATTGCAGCCTGGATGAGAAGACTCTCCTGCTAAGGTCTTTGGGCCACTCGGATGTCCATGACTGGGCTGGCAGACTGGCCCAGGGATGGCGGTGGCGCCTGACAAGGTGTTTTTACTTTGCTGGGCTAATTTCTCGGCTCTTCGAGCAAGAGCCTTCAGTCGATTCTCTTCTATCTTTTTCTTCTGCTCTTCAGTGAGTGCTGAAGACATCTTAACAGGACATTATGGTGGAGGGGAAGATGGAGAAAAACCTGTTGGAGGAAAAAGGATTCAAAAATAAGCATTAACCTTGTCCACCTGCCAGAAGCACGGTCTCTGTCTGAGGGATCTTGAAAGGAGCAGCAGGAACTGATAAACATTTCTTTTGGGACTCTAATGATGTATGTATGTATGACATAGGATCATACATTCTAGTGTGTGTATATGCTAGATTATAGAACAGGGGAAAGGAATAAGCATGTATTAAACACCTACTATGTATAGTATTTTACAGATTATTAACTCATTTGATCCTCACAACAACCATGGGGGGCAGGTGTTATTGTTGGCCTTACTTTACCATTGAGGAAACTGAGTCAGACAGAGGTTACTAAGTGCCTGAGGCTGGATTCGAACTCAGGACTTCCTGACTCCAGGCCCATTGCTCTAAACAGTACATACCTAGAGCTGCCTCATACAATGAAGAAACGGCACAAAGCACAAAAACTGTTCCACAGCCTAATGCTCTCCATCCTTCCAGCCTTCTGCCATATCACTCCCCTCCTTGCATATTGTTCCAGCCACACTGGACGGTGCTCTCCCCACCACCACCCCAAGGAAGCACTCACCACACTCTTAGACCCCCGAGGCTCCTCGGGAAATCTTCCCTGATGCCCTTGGGCTAACAAACTTTCCTTCAGAGCTTCCACAATTTATTTTGCAACTTTCCAATTGTTAGGAATAATTCATTTGGACCCCTGTTCTACTCCAATCGTTATTAGTCAGTTTGATATGATGACACTGATATAAGTTCTCTATATGAGGCCCTAGAAATGTGCGCTTCGATTGTTCAGTCACAGGAAGCTAAGTCGAGGCCCCCCAGCCTCATTTTTCCTCATCATGGTGACCCAGCCGGTGTGGCAGAAGTGACTCAATTACATGGGAAGTCTTCCGAATTCTTTGTTTCTCCAGACCACTCTCTCATCCAACATGAGCAGGTGAACATCTTATGAGCTTCTTATCTCACGATCACTTAGTCAGTGGAGATGCCCATGCTTCGCCCAATCTGAGGCTCAGCCCTCCCTCCCCCCACATGCCATTTCTAGCTGATGCATCACTTTTTAGCCCACAAAGCAAGATCTGTCAACCAATGGGATTCTGTACTTTGCATACCCTCATTAAAATGTTCAAGTATCAAACCTTATAAAAAAAGGCCCTGGAAAATGATGAGGAAGATCATTTTATAATTTAACCTTTAATAAAGTACCATTGGCTCAGTCTCCTTTATTTAAAGGTTGGATAATTTTACTCCCCACACAATGTAATACTATCTGTTCTGGTCATCTATATTTGTGTTCCACCCCTTCCTCAGCAGGCTGAAAGCTCCATGAAGACAGGGAAGGAGTCTAATCTAACTATCACACCTCCCCAGTACCTGGCCTTAAGCTTTGCATCCAATGTTTGCTGAATCACAAACCAAATCAATTGTTCTGAGACTCTAATGAGATAACTGATGGAACCCCTTCGCAAACTTTAAAAGCTCTTTGTAAATGTCAGTTAGGGAAATTCTTCCAAAGGCAGTGATCTGGCTCATTATCTTTGCAGTTCTGTTCCACAGAAGTTGGACTGCTAGCTGTTCTCCATGTGGGGCATAACACAACACGACATTGCACTCCCTGTCTCCCATCCCTGTGTCTCTGCACTAGTGGTCTGACATATTTGGAATGCACTCCTCCACTCTTGCTTGTGAAAAGCCTTCACAAAACAGCCAGGACACCAACTTCTATAGGAAGCCTCACCTGATATATGCCACACCTTTCCCCCCCCCTCCCCTCCCCCATTCAAATCAATTAACCACTGTCCACAGACTTCAATGAAATCCCCCTCCCAAACCCTCTCAGAGATTTCCCAGGCCAAGACACCAATCCCAGGCCACCACTCCCTAGAAATACCATGAGAACAAAGGACCAACAGCAGCTTCTGGGAGGCGCAGGCCTACTGCCCCCCTGGGGACCTAGGTGGGGAACCCAGTGCTTTCTTTCTGTTTTACTTTCTTTCTCTCTGTCCACATGGGGTTTCATACCCTTACCTGTGAATCTGCTCAATGGAATACACGTTTTGATCACTGAAACCTTGAAAGATACCTTGAGGTTTACTGGCTAGATTTTTTTCTTAAGGACCAAGCCTTAAAACCCAAATCACTCTGGCTCTCACTGATTGACCAACAACAGGTCCCAGGCCACGCCCCTCTTGGGTTCTTTGTTCAGGTCCTGATTGACTCAGAGTAAATAGCAATTGTTTCTGTTTTGCCCAGAAAGCCAGAGGATCTTCCCCTCCCAGATCTATTATTTATTTATTTATTTTTGGCTAGGTAAAGAGGCCATTCTCTGCCTCTTAGTTTCTTAGTTTCTTACGTAGCCTTAATCACTGAACGGGCATCACCTCTGTCAGACCTTATCTTATGAAGGCCAAGGTGTCCCACTGAACCCGGGGCCATCTCCAGTTGTCCTGATCTATATTCACTGAACCCAGATGTCTCTGAAGGAGAAAGTGAGGCTGGTGACTTTGCCCTCCTTTTGGTGACAGCCCTCCCTCACTTAAATTCAATTCACACAAGTCATGGCTTCACCTCCCAGACATCCTGGAGAAGGAAGGAGAAGGAAGGACAAACCACCACCACCACTGCGGGAATGTAAGGTCTTTGAAGACAAACACTATCTTTGTGTTTTTGGACTCCCAAGACTTTGTGCTACATCTGGCACCAAGTGCTAAATAAATTCTTTCTCATTCATTCACGATTTCAACTCATTCATGTTATCGTCTTGCTTCAGTAGCAAGATCATCCTGGCTTTTTAAAGCCTGTGACTAGTACACAGCAGATGCTTAATAAAGGCTGGATGAATTGCATTCCCTTAATCTACTTTCGGCCCTGGGGAAGTTGGGCTACATGACAGAGACCAGATAAGGAGAAAGAAGGCATTTTAAGAGATTAGACTGAAATAGCTGAAAAGACAACACACACCCCGGTGTAACATCTGCTGAAAAAGCCTGTTTCCAACCTAGAGGAGCCAAAAATAAATGAGCATCGAGATCAATTACAGACGAAATTAACACATCCTCATTCAATCCTTTCAACATCAGGCCTGGCTAAGTAAATCAGCTCTGCAGGTGGCCTCGGGCTGGTCAACATACAAAGCGGCTTAGACCCTGTCCTAGAGCCGGAGGGGAAGCACCAGCCTGAGGGGTTCTGCAGAGCCCTGGGTAATGGTGCCAGGGGCCTGATTCATGGACACCACAGCAGCAAAGCTCTGAGGGCATCTCAAGAGTCAAGCCACAGTCCTCTCTGCCTACAGGAGCCAGTGTTTCCCCAGTGGGCACCTGTGGCCAGAAAAAGAACCTACCTGAGGGTGAGAAGCCACGACCTCCGTCCAGCACGGCTCTGTGGCCAACGGCACACATCCACATGTGAAGAGGAAAATGAGATGGGTTTTACAGAGCCAGACTTGTGCCTCGAGGACGCCAAAGGAGAGGGACTGGGTTTCTCATTTGCAAAGCAGGCTACTTTTTGTTTCGTACCAGTCTCCAGCACCTGAACTCTACCCTTCCTCCAATCCCCAACTCTCATTTCATGGTTTAGTTTTAATCTCCCATCTTCCCAACTGTATAATATGCCTTGGTCTCAGAGTCAAGGGACCTAGATGCAAGTCCTCCCACTTATGCTCACAATTTTAAAGGGGAAGACGTTACAATCTGTGTCACCTTGGACAAGTCATTTCCCCAAATGTTGTAAATTCTTCAAAGACAAGTATTATATGTCTCAGGTGAATTCTATAATCACTTCCTATCTGGGTAAGCCACTTAACCTCTGGGCCTGTTTCCTAATTTGTAAAATGAGAGGGTTGGAATATGTAACTCTCCTAAGGTTTTTTCAGTGGGGGATGTTATCATTCTATGGGGTCATATGACTTGTCTATTATTAGCACAGTCTCATCTATCTCGAATTGGAAGGAGTCTCAATTCCTCATTTTACAAATGAAGAAACTGTGGACCAGAGAGCCTGTAACTTGCCCAAGGTCACACAGCAATTAAGTGGCAGATTTAGGATTTGAACTCTGGTCCCATGCCAGGACACCTCCAAGGATCCTACAGCAAACTAGCGCAGTGGCCCGCAGCAGTCCCACTGGAGGGCAGTCCTTTGGCGGGGACGCTTAGAGACCCGACTCCCGCTACTCCTCCCCCAGCTAGGAGTCCGTCCAGACTCTTCCCGTCCCCCCCCCCCATCCCCAGCCCCTCTTTGGACTCAACCTCTCTCCGCTCCCCCCCTCCCCCGCAGTTGGTCCAGTCCACTCTCCACTTCCCACACCCTCCTCTCTTGGGTGGGTCTAGAATGATATTATATCCGGTGTCTGACCCCGCTACTGGCTCGTAGCCTGAAGTCCCCCATCACCCCCAGCCCCTCCCCAAATTAGGCCTGGCCTTCAAACACTCGATACCTGGTGCTGAGCTTCACCGCTTCGTTACGGCAGGTGCCCAACTTCGCGGCTCCATCACGGCAGGTGCCCAACTTCTTCCACTCACTCACCCCGACGCCATACAGATCCCCAAACCCATCTGCCCGCCGTGCGCAGTGAGTGTCCGCAGAACTACGCTTCCCAGGAGCCAGCACGGCCCCGACACGTAGGCTAACTGTGGGAGCGACGCTTCACGAGAATGGGAGGCTTCCAGGCAAGGAACTCTGGGATTTGTGGTTCTGCGCTGCTAGGCGGGAGATGGGAGCGGCGTCCCGGTAGGGGGCGGGGCAGTGTTGCGTCTTGGGAGTTGTAGTTCATACAATTTGAAACTCGGAGCTAGGAAGCTTTGGAGTTCCTAACCATCCTAGGCTCCCAGCATGGTGCCCTGGAGACTTCTAAATGGAGACTTTGATTTGTTACCAATAAATCCACTATATGTCACACCCTGGTTAATTTAGGGGTGCGTTAGATTTAGAGTCAAAGGATCTTTTTTTCATATCCCATTGCACTGATTCCTTCCTGGGCAAAATGCACTTAAACTCTCCGGTCCTCAGTTTCCTCATTTGTAAAGTAAGGAGGTTGAACCTATGAGGTCCCTTCCAGCTCTAAATCTGCGATGCTCCGGGTAAGACAGGCACTTAAGGATCAGAGGCTCATAAATTCGGAGTTGGAAGGGACCCTCATTTTACAGATGGGGAAACTGAGCCCTGAGACGTTTGGTGGTTTGCCCAAGGTCTTGCAGGTGTAAGCGGTAGGGTAGAGCCAGGATGGCACCCAGAGCCCTCGCATTCCAGACCCACTGAAGCACTCTGCCTCTTCATTAAAGGTCTTCCAAAGAGGGGTTCCGCCGTGGCTGACTTGGTCACTCATCCCCAGGTCCTTCATGTTTCCTGGTCCTCATGGATCTGTCTCATGTTGATTTCTGCCCCCCCCCCCCCCCCCCCCCCCGCCC
Organism: Petaurus breviceps papuanus; assembly: GCF_028583685.1. Lineage (NCBI taxonomy): Eukaryota > Metazoa > Chordata > Mammalia > Diprotodontia > Petauridae > Petaurus > Petaurus breviceps. Next base: position 2,666,008 of record NW_027187376.1, read on the forward strand.
CCCCCCCCCCCCCCCCCCCAACCCTCAGGTTCCCACAGCTTCCTAGAACTGGCCCAGCTGAAGGGAGCAGTTTACAGGCTCCATCCACTATGCCCTCTAACCTTTCTAAAGAAGAAAGCTCTCCCATCATCATTTGTTTAACTTCCTAAAATGTCGATATGAATGAAGGCAGCTAATGTTCCTAGGGTTTTAAATGACATTTTATTAGTATATGTAGGAAATCTTTTTCATCGATAATTTCTTTGTCCCCACCCCATATGTAATTATTCTTCACAGAATAGAAATAAAAAGGGAAATAAAATTAAGCTACTTAGAAAGAAGCTGGGAATTAGGACATAAAGATATTACAATTCAGCGGAGTCAAAATGGCAGAGTAGAAGCCCGCGGCTCCGGCTTCCACCTTCCCCAATCCATGTAAAAAGGGGACTCTGAACAAACTTTGGAGCTGCAGAACCCACAAAATAACACAGAGAAGCTAACCTCCCGCTGAGGACAGCCCAGCAGGCCGGCAGGAATTGGCCAGCGCAGAGCTCTGAGAGCCAAGGCTTTAGCCCATCACCAAGGCTTTAGCCCCAGGGCGGGCCTGACCAGCCCCCGGCCAGAGGGACTACAGATCAGCAGCAGCTGTGGCCTTTTCCAGATTTATCAACACATAGATGTGAAGAACAAAGTGAGAGGTCAGTGCAGTCTGGACTTTGGGACCCAGTAAGTGGGAGTGCATGGCTTTTCCCCCCGGGGGTGAGAAGCCACTGAGACTCCAGCACAGCCATCCAGCACCACCACGTGGCAGCTTCAGCTCCTGGCCTGCAGAGTATAGGGGGACCAAGCACCTCAGACCAAGTCTGAGGGGTAATTACTCTTGCTTTAACCTGCTTGGATCTGGATTGCAGTCTGGGGTGGAGGTCCTGGGGTGTGTGTCCAGCTTGCCAGAGCGTGTGGAGACCTCAGAGAGGGCACCCATCCAATACCTCCGGCAGCTGAGAAAACCTCAGCGATTGGGACGAAAGCTCCCATGTCTAGTGGCAGAGTCCTACTGTGGCAAAAAGCCCAGGGGTCAAGTGACTGAGGGGAGACATGACCAGGCAAAGGAAACAAAGCAGACCCATTAGACTCCTATTTTGGAGACCAAAAGGAGCAAAGCATGGAACAGGAGGAAGACAGTGAAGTCAGAACTCCTGTACCAAAAGCTTCAAAGGAAAATACGAGCTGGTTACAGGCCATAGAAGCAGATAAGAGAAGTGGGGGAAAAATCAGGAAGAGAAATGAGAACAATGCAAGAAAATTATGAAATGAGAATCAACAGCCTGACTGAGGAAAATAATACCTTAAAAAATAGACTAACTCAAATGGCAAAAGAGGCTCAAAAAGGCAATGAGGACAAGAATGCCTTAAAAAGTCGAATTTTCCAGATGGAAAAAGAATCTCAAAAGCTCAAGGAGGAGAATCATTGCTTCAGAATTAGATTGGAGCAAATGGAAGCTAATGACTTTATGAGAAATCAAGATGCTGTTAAACAGATCCAAACAAATGAAACAATAGAAGGCAATGTGAAATATCTCATGGGAAAAACCACTGACGTGGAAAATAGATCCAGGAGAGATGATTTAAAAATTATTGGACTACCTGAAAGCCATGATCAAAGTAAGAACCTAGAAATAATCCTCGAGGAAGTTCTCAAAGAAAACTGCCCTGATGTTTTAGAACCAGAGGGCAAAATAGAGGTTGAAAGAATCCGCCGATCACCCCCTGAAAAAGATCCCAAAAAGAAAACTCCTAGGAATAGTATAGCCAGGTTCTGGAATTCCCAGATCAAGGAGAGAATATTACAAGCAGCCTGGAAGAAACAATTTGAATATTGTGGAAACATAATCAGGATAACCCAGGATCTGGCAGCTTCTACACTGAGGGATCGAAGGGCTTAGAATATGATATTCCAGAGGGCTAAGGAGCTGGGATTAAAACCAAGAGTCACCTACCCAGCAAAACGGAGTATCATGTTTCAGGGGAAAATATGGTCATTCAGTGGAATAGAGGACTTTCAAGCATTCTTGCTGAAAAAACCAGAGTTGAATAGAAAATTTGATATTCAGATACAAGAAGCAAGATAAGCATGAGAAGGTAAACAGGGAAAAGAAATCATAAGGAACTTATCAAAATTGAACTATTAACACACCTACATGGAAAAATAATAATTGTTACTTATGAAACTTTTCTCAGTAGTTGAAGGGAATGGACATATATATATATATATATATATATATATATATATATATATATAT
>NW_027187376.1:2668386-2702665 GCF_028583685.1 Petaurus breviceps papuanus
TATATATATATATATATATATATATATATATATATATATATATATACATATATATATGTCTATATGAGTTTACGTGGGCATATATGTGAATGTGTGTACATATGTTTACAGGTATACATAGAGGGCACAGGACCAATTTAACAGGAAGGGATGATACTTAAAAGGTGAAATTAAGAGGTAAGAGAGGAATATAATGAGAGGAGATGGGGAGAGACAGAATGGGGTAAACTATCTCATAGAAGAGGCAAGGGAAAATGGTTACAATGGAGGGGAAGAATAGGAAGGTAAAAGGGAATGGGTCAACCTTATTCCCATTGAATTTGGCTTGAGGAGGGAATGAAATACACACTAAATAGGGTATCTCACCCTACAGGAAAGTAGGGGGGGAAGGGGATGAGAGGGGGGATGGTGGAAGGTAGGGCAGGCTAGGGGGGAGGGAAGTTGGGAGCACCCACTTTTGAAAAGGGACGGGATCAAAGTAGAGAATAGAACAAGTGGGAGGTGGGATAGGAGGGATGGAAATATAGTCAGTCTTTTACAATCTATCTACTATGTTATTGTTTTGCATTAGCCACACATGTACAACCTATACTGAACTGCTTATCTTCCCAGTAAGTGTGGGTGACAAGGGAGGAGGGGAATGAATCTGGAATTCAAAGTTTTAAAATCAAATATTTAAATATATATATACATACTATTATTAATACTATTTTACATGTAACTGGGAAATAAGATATACAGGCACTGGGGCATAGAGATCCACTGGAAAGGAGGGGATATCCTATGGGACTGCTATTTTGGGGTGGTGGGTAGGGGAAAAACGGGGAGAAAATTTGTAACTCAAAATCTGGTGGAAATGAATGATGTAAATAAGAGGTTAATAAAGCATTTGAAAAATGAAAATAAAAAGATATTACAACTCAATTCAGATCCACCTAGTTGGTTTTTTTTATTAGTATGGGATTCAATTTTCCCATCTATGAAATGGGTACAATCGTACCTCACAGAAATTTGAAGGACATGGAAAATAAGCATCTTATTTTCATGCTAACCTTTGTATATATATATATATATAAAAGTAACAGTACACTGGAACATGGGATTCAGTTGTGTTTAGAGTGACTGGCTTATACTGACTAAGCTGGCCTTCACAATGCAGTTTTTCTTGGTCCAAAGCCAATTGGACCATCTGGAGATGGAATTCCTGGCAGAGCCTGTTACTTTTAAGTAATAGTTTTGGGAGAGCTTGCTACTTTCAGGACAGGTCTGTACAGATCAAAAGGAACTAAATTTGGAGGCAATGCAATTAGATATTTTAGGCCTTCAAATGATTTTTATTTTCCCTAATCATCTAGGTTAATTTAGACAGTTATCTCTTAATTGATTGTCCTCTTTTCATGGGAAAAAGCACAGATAATACATACTAAAACAAATATTTGTGAGAAAGAATTCATTTGAACCCCTACTCTATTCCAATCAGTATCAATCAATTTCATATGATTGCATAGGAGTAGTGATTATAAGTTCTGTATAATAGGCCCCAAAGCTGTGACTTGCAGATTGTAAATTAACTTGCTTAATCATAGGAAGCTAACTAGAGGTCCTCCACCCTTGTTTTTCCTAGCCATGGTGACCAAGCCCAGGGGGACAGAGGTGACTGACATGGAAAGTTCCTCAACTTGTTTTTGTACCTCTGGACCATTCTCTCTTGTCCAACATGAGCAGGTGACCATCTTGTGACCACTTGGTCGTGGAGATGCCCCATGCTTTGCCCAACCTGAGACTCCCTCCACTGATAGACCATTTCTAGCTGATGCATCATTTTTTGGCCCATGAAGCAAGATCTAGCAACCAACAGACTCTTTAGAATGTTCTATAAAGACCTCAGAAGAGAAGGGCATCTCAAATCATGAGAAAGGTTTGAGATCCTCTTCATTAGAGGAGATCATTGACCCCTTAATGAAGTGCTATTGGCTCAGAGTTCTACCTTACTCTCTTTTATCGTAGGTTGTACAATTTTAATGCCCACATTATTGGCATCCCAAGATGGGACTGTGATGCATTGACTTCAATCTGGTTAGACTGGCCCCTGCAAAGGACTCCAAAACAAAGTACATATTGGGTTGAATTTTCACCAAGGGCGCCCCCATGGACACTGACCCTTGGAGATTGGACTCCCCTTACTGTCTGTACCCATATTCTCTGAGCCTGAGATGTCTCTTCAGGATTGGTGAGTCTGCCTTAATTTACCCTGAATTAATTTTCTTTAAGAAGGGTCCCCAATTAGGCTGAGGGACTATTTGAATTTGTGACTAATCTGTCTAAATTTATAAGCTCTAGAGCATTCCAATCTATTTTTACAAAAATTATGTGGCCATAATTTAAGCTTTTAAACATAGGCTACTGTTTTTTCTCTCTCAGTTTTGCTCATTTTCATTTTGTTAAGACTAGGGAGATTCAGTAGCAGAATTGCTAGTTTCTCATTTTCAGCCAGCTAACCACCTACCTAATTTTAAAACTTCCTGTTGGCAGGGTTAAAATAGATTTTTTTTGCCTCTAAATTCTTTTAACAAGGAGTAATCAAATCATTTTTTGTCATCAGTAGAGAAATCTCTCAGATTAATTGAGGGAGAACTCATTTCAGTTGCTCAGAGCGGGTGAGATCTACCCAGAGGACCCTAGGGTTTGGGGAAGTAATCCTCTACTCCAATGGCTCTGACAGCACTTTGAGGGGGTAGAAATTCAGGCCAGACCTGATGGCCTTAGCGGAGATAGTCCCTGCCTCAACAGTAGCTGTCAAGGCATGTGACCGTCCTGGGAGCATTCCCATCCTCTTCTGGCCTGAGAAGAGGGCTCATTTTAGTTTTAGAGATGAGGAAAGGAAAAGGCTATTTTCATTTATGTTTGTTTAGGATTAAGTCAGTCACTAACAATCAGAGTCAAAATTTTAGGAAGTTTTAAAAGAAAGGAGGTATAAATTTTGTTAAATAATCACTTACAGAGGACCTTTAGGCCCTCTGTTGACTGGTCTTAGGCCCCTAGTGGTTAAGCCCAGACATTAAAAATTGGAAGTATTGGGGACAGCTAGGTGGTGCAGTGAATTTGGCCCTGGAGTCAGAAGGACCTGAGTTTAAATACTGCCTCAGACACTTAACACTTACTAGCTGTGTGACCTTGGGCAAGTCACTTAACCCCAATTGCCCTGCCCTCCCCCCTCCAAATTAAAAAAAAAAAAAGAATTGGAAGCATTAGAGAATTTGCAAAAACAAATTCCTGAATATTACAGTGTTAGCTGTAGGAAAAGAGCTTCCATATAGGTGGAACTCAGGTTGATAGAAATTGCCTCCATAATTGAAGGGGGGCCATATCTAGCATCTTCAAAAGGGAACTTCTCAGATGGAATAAGGCAAAAGGGCGGTACTTCAGGCATCTTGTCCAATTCTCTCAGGAGAAGTTTATTCGAAGAGTGCCACTTCTGGTTGGGGACGCCCCCAGGAGAGATGGGCTCAGGCATAAGAAGGTAAATGCATTCTACAGAATCCCCACTGGGATGAGGGTGGACTCCCTGTCTAGGATAACTTAGGAAAGAGCTATTAAGCTGTGTAAAGTTTGGTTTGAGAAAAGAAAGAATTTGGCCAAAGCATGGAACTTTTGATTACTTAGAAAGTTTGATTGCTTAGAAAGTTATTGAGCAATCTCCCCAAATCAGCTTAGAATAAAGGAGCTATTGATATGGGTAAATTCTTTGTCATTCTCAGTTTTTCTTCCTCTGATTATACTTTGGCCACAAGTCTGGAGGAATGCAACTTTAACCAGCTCTTCTGTCTATTAGGGACTCATTGTAAATATAAAATATGCTTTAAGTGGGTGAACCCAATTGGCAAATTAGACCAAAGCAATTTTGTATTGTTACCGATGAATCTTTTCATTGATAAGTTTCTAAAAGCATTAACATAATTAGGAAACAGAAAAATTATCTTAGGCTAACAGCAGGACCCCAGCTACAAGATGGTTGTAAGTTCTGTCCTTCATAGAGGAGACAGATAAGTTCTTGACTTCACAATCTCTTAGAGAAAAACTTAGGAGAAGTTCAGGCCTGAATTAATGTATTATATGTTCTGTGTATGTTCATTTCATAAATGATGAAACTAAGTTTAGGAATAGTGGGTTTTTTTTTTTTTTACTTCAGATAGAAAGGGATCTAATATAATTAGGAAAGTCTTTAAAAGAATGGGAAACAAATGTCTGTGTTACGCTATTTGTGTGTTACGCTAATTCATAGCAAATAGGTGTTTTACCATTGCCTTTTCTTTTGGCGTAATCAACAAACTGAAACAGGCTATAAAAAAAAGTAAACTTTCAAAAAGCCTTAAAGGAGGAAAATCTCTCCTTTTTCTGTTTCCAGCAATTGATGGGGTGCTTGGGCCCAGCCCTAAGATCATGTCTCTGGAAGCTTCCCAATTTCTCAATATGCCACTGGCCTGTGTGAAAATTTTCTCTTGTTGCAGAACACATTCTCTTACCAGAGCAGGCATAGGGGTATCTGGCCCAATAATTTTTGTACTTGGCTGGCCCAAGGATTATCCCTTGTCCCAGATCCCCAAGCCTCAGTGTCTGCTTTATTTTCTATACTTTCCCATTCATAACTCCCAAAGACACCTGGACCCCTAAGATTACCTAATTAGCATCCTTGGCATTTCTTTCCCAAGCCCTTTTTCCATATAAATGAGCATAAAAGAAGTTAACTTTGGGAAAAGATAGATGATTTCTTCTCCAAAGTCATGCTGATTACTAAAATCTGTGACACCCAAAAAGAGAAACTTGTGTTGAGTGAGTTGTTTGTGAGTCTATTTGCCTATTGCCCAAAAACTCTTAAAGAAATCGTTTTGATCTATGCATTTATAACCACTCAGGGTTTGAGAGTAAAGGCTTCTGGAGTTTTGAAAAGGAGATTTCAAGAGAAGGCCTTAATCCCACTGAAATAAAAAAGATTTAAGAATTTTTTTTAAAGCGGTACCCTTTGATAGCTGCTGCATGTCTTCTTTCCCAATCAATATAAGACTACAAAATCAGTTTCATAAAATGCATGTTAATTAATTGATCGATAGAGAAAGGATTAACTCTTTGCTCTGGTTTAAATAGTTATGCTAAAGGATTAGGAATTTAGAAAATGTAAAGGAATTGGTTTGGTTCTTTGGGTAACTCAAAGAAACAAAGAAGCAGTAATGGGAAGATGGATGTCACCATGATTTTTTTTTTTAATATAAGCCAACTAAAAATAACGGAACTTTGTGTAAAATGAAATTTAGTTATTGCCACTAGTCATTATTAATCAAAATTTATTGGGTTGAAAATATTGTAATGGTAGTAAAGTAGAGAATCTAATTAGTCCTTGTATGAACAAAGGGAATAGTAATAAATATTTACACCTATCTCCTGGGGTTGTTGGGAGAAACACATAGTTGTGAGTGCTTAACTTAGTGGCTGGCTTGTGTAAAGGAGAATGACCTTGTGAAAGTGAAGGCAGAATTCTCCTGACCTCAGTCTTGGTAAATTAGACATTTTCCCACCTGGCTAATTCTGAAACTGGCTATGACATCCTGCCATGCAATTTGGCAGCCTATGACAGGAAACCAAACAGAGCTAATGCTGCTGTGTCCCTGCCTTTCTCCTCACATAGCAAATTGTATTGATAAGGGCAAGTGTAAAAGAAGATGAACCCTACTGGTGATTTTTTTTATTAAGTTATACATGCTAGTAGAGTGAGTGATCATTTTGAATCGTCATCTGCATCACAAATAATAGAGACCATGAAGCCTTATAATTGGTGGGTGATTTAGTTTACAAGAAATCACCCTGTAACATGCTTTCATTGTAATAATGTGATTAGTGAGAGATATCACTTAGTGAAAAATGTGACACAGCTTTCAACATTGGATTAAGAATTTTACATGTAAAAATGATTTGAAATATCTATCTAATAATATTAAGAGAGATGAAGACTCATTTTCCAATTCAGGCCTTCATTATGCAATAATTGAAATTCAAGTTTCAGGTGAATTGTGTATTTATTCTTTTTAAATTAAATTTTATATTTATTTTTAGTTTACATCATTCATTTCTGCCAGATTTTGAGTTACAAATTTTCTCCCTGTCTTTCCCCTACCCACCACCCCAAAACAGCGATCCCACTATATACCCCCTCCCCAATCTGCTCTCTCCTATATCCTCCTCCACTCCATTCCCCCTCTGACTTTCCTGTAGGGCAAGATGGATCTCTATACCCCAGTGTCTGTATATCTTATTTCCCAGTTGCATGTAAAAATAAATTATATATATATATTAAACATTTGATTTTCTTTTTTTTTTTTAAAGCAGTCGGGGTTAAGTGACTTGCTCAAGGTTACACGGCCAGTTATTTCTGGGTGTAGTACTAAGTATCTGAGCCCAGATTCGATCCCCAGGTCATCCTGACACTGGAGCCGGTGATAAACATTTGATTTTAAAACTTTGAATTCTAGATTCTTTCCCTTCCTCCCTTGTTGCCTACCCTTACTGGGAAGATAGGTAATTCAATATAGGTTGTACACGTGTAGCTACGAAAAACATTTCCATAGTGGATATATTGTGAAAGACTGACTATATTTCCCTCCATCCTATCCAGCCCCCGACTTGTTCTATTCCCTACTTTGACCCTGTCCCTTTCAAAAGTATGTGCTTCCAGCTTCCCTCCCCCGCCCAACCTTCCCTCCCCTCCATCATCCCCCGCTTCATCCCTTTCCCCTCTACTCTCCTGTAGGGCTAGATACCCTATTTAGTGTGTATTTCATCCCTCCCTAAGCCAAATTCAGCGAGAGTAAGGTTGACCCGTTCCCTTTTGCCTTCCTGTTCTTCCCCTCCATTATAACAGTTTTCCCTTACCTCTTCTATATGGGATAATTTACCCCATTCTGTCTCTCCCCAAATTATGTATTCTTATTGTAATGATTCTTCTTATGGTTCTATTTTATGAGTTTGTGTGTTAAGTCTTGGACTTGAGAAGCAGGTCTACAAAGAGGAAGCCCCTTCAAAGCTGACCTAAGAATGTGTTTTGTTTTGAAAATATAAAATTATGGACATTGAACTTTTTTTATACACCTCAAGGACATGTGATCCTTAATAACTCAATCTGCATAAAGCTATATAAAGCTATCATTATTGGAACTTGCTGTTAGACCTCATGGGACTGTAATTGATATTATTTTGAGTCTGATTCCAGGAATGGTCATCAAGGCATTCTAGTAAGCCATTATGCCAGTAACCCCATGGGGTTGACATCCATGAGATCCATGAGTTACAGGTGGAGGTCTCGTGGGGAAGGCTGGGAGAACAACTATTGGCATGGGCTGAGATAGGGTTTTCCTGACTCAGTTTCCCCAGTAGATAATTTCCTCTTGAATGAAAAATATCCTACCTTTTAAGCCTGGCCTGGATCAATAAAATTGACTATCTATATGACTCTAGCTTGGAATTGATATGAAGTTAGAGAAGCATTTTTTCTCTACTGTATGATGTTTCTATTTTTTATGGCAATTTTCTATGATCATAGCTTATCAGGTTATCAGCATAAATACAATATTAAATCCTTATTTCATAGGTTAATACTGGAGCACATCTGATTTTTTATATTAAGATACAGGTATAAGATTTGAGCTAAAATTTTAGTCCTTCCTGAAATTAATGTGAAGATAATTGAGTATTGATGGAATAGTTTATAGGACCAAACTATTGTTCTACTAATTAGGAAGCCTAAAACAGAAATATTTTCTGTTTTTTAAAAAATAATAATAGAATATATAGTGTTACCTAAATGAGTAAAGCCAATTTTATTTATTACTACCACCTAGACATTGAGCATGTCTTAGAAGGCCAACCTGTTTTTATTATAAATAACTTATTTGACCTACACTGTCTTGAAATCGACTACTCAATATATTTATACATCCCAACCCAGAACTTTTTGTCACAGTTGCATTTATTTTGGCTACTTTTAAATGAATTCTGTTGTGTATCAGGGGTCGTCATCTTATAAAAAAAAGTGTTCTTTTAATAGTTCCCTAACAGAATCTCATCCTTCTAAGGGAGTAAACAAGGGGAGGGATGAGCCGCTAAGAGAAAATAGCTGGAGTGAAAAATGTTCACGTTGTTTTAATAAATAGTTATGACAAGATTAGGTAACTATATATGACAAACATAAAATTTAGGTTCAGAATTTTTTTTTATTTTTTCAGTTCTCATTTGAATTTGCTCACCTAAAAATATAAATTCTCTGATCTAGTGATGTTCATATTAGTGCTATTAAGGTTTGAGCTAGCTCTCACTCTCTGACCTGGTTATTGTCATATCAAACTAGAATTGTATTAAGATCTGGTTTGGGGTAATTTTTTTTTGGTGCAAGGCAATTGGGGTTAAGTGACTTGCCCAAGGTCACACGGCTGGTAAGTGTCAAGTGTCTGAGGTCAAATTTGAACTCAGGTCCTCCAGACTCCAGGGCCAGTGCTCTATTCAGTGTGCCACCTAGGGGCCCATAAGATGTTTTGCCAGAGAATTTCTAACAGAGGAGGGTATCTCTGAATGTGACCTGAACTGGAGAAGCAAATCCATTAGAAGCTGCATTGAAGTTCCATTCATTCTAGTATTCCTAAGAGCAGGGATCTCCAGAGGACTACAGTACTACATCAGAGGATGTTTCAGAGATTGGACTGATGTGATGTGACGGGGAAACATCATCATCACCATCCCCACCACAAATGGTTCCTAATCCACCTGTTCCTGAGCCTGCAGTGACTAGAACCTCGAATCCTCCTTTTCAGTCTCCTAATTCAGTTCCACCACCAACAACGAGTGATAATTATTTTGTTCTTGGAATTCAACCTATTCCTTATTTTCCTCTTATGCTACAGCTGTCTAGATCTGTTTGTGTTGTCTGCAGGGATGCTGCCTCTCATCACCATAATGGGGTAGCTATTTGTCAAAATTTCTTGAATCTTTTTCATAAATTCAAAAGATTTCAAGAAGCTGTATGTAGGGCAAACTGTTTATGCTTCTGCACCTGAACAAATGCCCTATGGTCCCCCGATTTTCATATCTTGTAGGGCATGTTTTGCTAGAAGGTACTTGTCCCTCATGGTTCTTGGTTAGTGAGAGAGTCACCTCAGACATTTATTGTATATTTAATATATTGTGAGTTAATGCTTAATCAAATGGAACATTATCAGTATGTTATAAATTGTACCTATTTCCCTCTTCACTAATGTCACCTTTGTTCCTCTATAAGGGGACTGCCCCCTTCTGGTTTTGCATCACCTGTGGAAGACTGCCTTCCATGGAAGACTGGTAATTTTCTCTAGATCGAAGAGGGGGAATATGAGAAGTAATTCATTTGGACCCCTACCATATTCTAGTCAGTATGAATCAACCTGATGTGATTCCATAGGCGTAATGATTTTAAGTAATGTCTAATAGGCCCCATAGCTGAACTACAAATTGTAAATTCACTTGTTTAATTATAGGAAGCTAATTAGAGGTCCTCCACCCTTGTTTTCCTTGTTATGGTGACCAAGCCCAGGGTGGCAGAGGTGACTACATCACATAGAAAGTCCCCCAACTTATTTTTGTATCTCCAGATAATTCTCTTATCCAACATGAGCAGGTGACCATCTTATGACCACTTAGTGGAGATGCCTCATGCTTCACCCAGCCCAAGATCCCTCCACTGACATACCATTTCTAGCTCATGCATCATTTTTTGATCCATGAAGCAAGATCTAGCAACCAATGGGATTCTGTACTTTCTGTGGCCTCTCTAGAATGTTTAGGTATCAGATCTGGTATCAAGCCTTAGAAAAAGAAGGCCCTGGAAGAAGGGGGAATGTCATATCGTGAGGAAGATCTGAGGTCCACTTCATTGGAGGGGACCTTAATAAAGTACTTTTGGCTCAGAGCTCTGCCTCAGTCTCTTTTATTGTAGGTTGGACAATTCTGATACCCACGTACACATTAAAAAAATTATATATGGCTTTGGAATTCAAATCAATCTGATACCCACATTTATACTCTTTCCCAGCAATGTACCTGACCTGGAAATCCCTAATGCTTCTATGTCTCAGCTCAGCTATCAGTAGCTTGGCATCCAGCTGAGCAATGGAGGATACATACATAGGCATTTGGGCAGAATTTTAGAGCAGGAAGGGGCCTTTGTGATCATTTATTCCTCATTTTATGGATGTGGAAGTCAAGAAATTAAGCATCTTACCCAAGGCCACACCACTAATTAGTGTCACAGTAAGGACTGAGACCCAGTCCTAACTTCCAGATCAATGTCCTTTTTTCTTCTGGTTGAGAATTGAGAGTTCACGGTGAAACTACAAAGAACATGAGAAGTTTTTGATGTATAATTGAGGTTTTTCTCTAATTTGGCCCCCAATTCAATGCAACCTGACATTCATTAAATGTGCAAGACACTTTGCTAGGCAGTGTGCCAGGTGCTGGGAGTACAAAGATTTTTTTTTTTTAATGTCCTGCCTTACGTTAAACTATGGCCCTATACCGGTTCAACTAGGTTGGCTCCTTACTAGGACTATAAGGCAAAAATGAAACTGACACTGCCCTCAAGGAGCTTACATTCTATTGGAGTCATGAAACATGTTCACAGACAAGTATATACAGCTTACATACAAAACAAATATGCTGTTTGGGCTGCAGAACTAAGAACCTCAAAAATCAGCAGAGATCCATGAAGGAGGTCGCATTTAAGCTTGAGTCTTGAAGGAACCTGGGGATTCCTCAAGAATCCTTCAAGGGAGGCAGAGGCAATGGGGAAGGCATGGAGGTTTAAAACTGCAGAGATAAGGAGGCTGGAGATGCACAGGAACAACAAGCAAGCCTGTTTAGTTGGCGCTAATGGCATGTAAGGGAGGGAATGTGTAATCAGCCTGAAAAGAGATGTTGGAGCCAGATTGTAAAGGGCTTTACATGCCAAACAGAGCAGTCTGTAGTTTATCCTAAAGACAATACGATAGGGAGACACTGAGGCTGTTTGATAAGGGTAGCGACAAGTCAGACCTGTGCTTTAGGAATATCAATTTTGTAGCTATGTGTGGATAAGCTGGGGAGGCTAGAGAGACTAGGCAGGGAGATCAATTAGGAGGCTTGTGTGATGATTCAGGTTAGAGGTGATCGGGGGTTTGAACGAGGGTGGTTGTAATGTGAGTGGAGAGAAGGGATATATGTAAAAGACACCAAGGAGGTAGCATCAATAAGATTTGGCAGTTGATTAGCTTTAGAGGGAAGTGGTGTGAGTGAGAGTGAAGAATAGAGAGGATAAATTCTTGGTTCTGAACTTGATAACTGGGAGAATGGTGGCATTTTCCTTAACAGAAGAGGGTGAGGCAAGAGGAGCGGAATGTTTGGATGGAAAAGTAATCAATTCAGTTTGGGATATGGTGAATTTGAGATGCCTCAGGGCCATCCAGGCAGAGATGGCAAGCAGGCAGTTGGAGAAAAAAGGAATCAGAACTCAGGAGAGAGATGAGAGCTGGATACATAGATTTGGGAGTCATTTGCATGGAGATGAGGGTTGAATCCATGAGAGCTAGTGATGAGATCCCAAGAAGAGATTAGAGAGAGAACAGGAGAGGGCCCTGGGGTACTGTCATGCAGGGGGTGGGATAGACACCCAAGGAGACTAAGAAGAATCAGTCAGATGAGCAGGAAGAGAGCCATGATAGTGGACTGTTTAAACACTACACCCAGGGAAGAGAATAGAGTCTGCAAACTCTAGACCGGCAAACCTGACTTTGGCCCCTGGGAAAATTCTAGAACACAGTCATCAATGAGATAGTTAGCAAACCTTCCCTTCTAGAAAGAGAAATGGTCATTACAAAGAGACAGCATGGCTTCATCCAGATCAGTTCTTTTTAGACTGACCTCATTTCCTTTTTTTGACAGGATTCTGAAACTAGTAAATGAGGAAATGGTGTGGCCATAGCTTACCCAGACTTCAGCAAAGCTTTTGATAAAGTGTCTCATCCAATTGTGGAGGAGAAGAGTGTATCAGCTAGTCATATGAATAAATTCAAAACTAGCTGGATGGCCACACTCAAAGAGTAGTTGTGGGTGCATGGCTGGATGAGAAAGGTACTATGTTCATAGCACTGTGCTAATGCTGGGGATACAAATAGAAAGCTGTGGAGGACCTCACATTCTAATGGGGGAGACAACCCATCTGAAAGGTTTCAGTTTCTAAGTCAGATGGAAAGGTCACACAGTCCTTAGGGTGCTGCGGCAAAGCAGATTATGCCAGTTTCTGATGACGAACCTCTTGAGAGTGCCGGTGACTTTGGTAGCAAGGACTTTATTTTTGGATCTTCAGCACCTGTGGGAGCAGTTGCTAGAAAGCCTCTCCCCAGGAGAGCTGCTTCCCAGGATGATGTCTGAGGGTGCTGGGATGCTTAGGCTCTTGGGTTCAGGGCCCCAGGCTATTTTTGTTAGGGTCTGTGAGGTGGTCAAGATGGTGGTGATGGTTTGGCTTCCCTAGCACACATTGCCTTTTGTGTCAGCTATAGTCAACCTGGATGTTCTGTGGGTAGCAGTTAGTGGGAATAACCAATTCCTTCCCTATAGAACAGCTTCTCCAGATAATAGTTTTGAGGACCATCTTGAAGCAGAACCAGTGATCTGGGAGGCACTGCTGTTCCCAAGACTCTTGGGTTCAGTGTCCACTAAAGAATTCTATTCGCATGTATTCGTCCCTGTGCTATTTAGCTTTTTTAAATTCATGGTATGAACAAAGGTATAAATAGCATACTCATCATATTTGAAGAGGACCCAAAACTGGAAGGGAGAGCTAACACCGGGGGCCAGTCAGGATCCAAGAGGATCTAGAGAAGGATAGTTTTGGGCGGAATCGAATAAAATGAAATTGAATAGGGATAAATGTAAACTCTTATACTTTGATAGAAAAACATAAACCTTACAAAATGGAGGGTGTTATTGGTGATGGAGGTGGTGGTGGGGTTTGTGTGTGTGTGTGTGTGTGTGTGTGTGTGTGTGTGTTCAAGCATTTTCAGTTATTTCTGACTGTAGCCCCATGTGTAGCTTTCTTGGCAATGATATTAGAGTGGTTTGCCATTTCCTTCTCCAGCTCATTTTACAGATGAGGAAACTCAGGCAAATAAGGTTGAGTGACTTGCCCAAGGTCACACGGCTAATAAGTGTCTGAGGCCAGATATGAATTCAGGAAGATGAGTCTTCCTGACTCCAGGCCCAGTGCTCTACCCACTGTGCCACCAGGAATTATTCTGAAAAAGATCTAGGAGTCTTAGCTCAGCAGTAGGATGTGGCAAGCAAAAAAAGCTGATACAAGCTTGGGCCATTAATAGAAGAGTAGCTTCCAAGAATAGGGCATATTGTACTCTGCCCTCACCAGAGCTCATCTGGAGGGTCATTTCTGGGTGCTACCATTTCGGAAGGACTTTGATAAACCAAAGAGAAGGGCAGAATAACAAAGAGCTTTGAGTAGATGTCAACAGGACAGAATTGGAGATATTTATCTCAGAGAAGAGAAGGCTCAGGGTATTTAAAACTGCTTCCAGATATTTGAAGGGCTGCCTAAAGGAAGAATGAAATTTGTTTTGTTTGGCTCCAGAGGGCAGAATCAGGGACCGCAGGTGGAAGTAGCAAAGAGGACAGTTTTGCCTCGATGTCAGAAAAAGATTCTTTAAAATGTGAGCTCTCTCACAGTGGGATGGGCTGCCTGGAGAGGCACCATGTCCCCCTCCTTGGAGGTCTTCGAGCACACTGGACAATCACTTGTCAGGTAGAGCAGGGGCTCTTCATGTGTGGATTGCATTAGATGGACACTAAGGTCCCTTCTACTGCTCCAGTCCTGTGATTCCGTCTGTGATCCTTTGATTCTACTGCCTGCAAAGCCATTTAAATATCCAAAGCACAGAGGTTGATAAGCCAAGAAATCCGCCTTCCATAGCAGTCGTTCTGTTACAATCGACCTAATTGCCTAGAATCAAACAACTCTGTCTCTCACTACCACTTCTATCCCCTCTCCCTAAAGAAACCAAAAAAAGAACAGATTCTCTTGTATGTTTTCTGCTGTACACCCTTTGATTCTGCATGAGCTTTCTCTGATCATTTCAACAGCCCTGCCTTCTCCCTCCTCTTGCCTTTGGTCACTTCATTAGTTTCTTTCCTAAAGCAAAGAAAAAGGAATAGTGAGCATTAAGAAAAAAAAAACAGTCTATTTTCCAAAAATCACCCCCACTAACCCTTTAGAATCTCACCTATGAAATAGTTATCAAGCCCAACCTTATTGTCCGATTTTACCCCCTGTTTCTCCAATAGTATGACTGCCTATTAATACCCATCTCACCAGGCAGGGGTAATATAATTGTCTGTTTCCAACAAATATACTCAAAAGTCCTGCTTCTCTCATGGCCTTCCTTCCTCTCCCTGGCCTACCTCAAGATACTAAGAATCATGGGAACCAAACAAAAGTAGATTAGGAAAGAGATGGGGAGTATGTTGAGCTCCCACCCTGATTGATGGTCCTGGCTTCATTGATACTTTTATACCAGACACCCAGTGTAATCTAACACATATTTAGTGAACTATGTGTAAGACAGTCCATGCGATGCTGGGGATACAAAATTGAAATGAAAGAATGTTTAAGGAGATTACATTCTGAGTGTTGGAGATAACAACATGTAGCAGGAGTGGATTGAGTAGATTTGGGGGTCAAAACATTGGTAAGACAAAGAAATGGAGTCATGAGGAGATGACTGATGGGTTCAAAGGGACCTCAGTGGCCATCTAGTCTAACCTGAGCTTCTCTACAACACCCCCAAGTGGTTATATTGCCTTTACTTGAAGATTTCCCTTGATGGGGGACACATGACCTGCTGAGGCAGCCCATTTCAATGTTGGAGAGCTGTAATTGTTAGGAGTATTTTCCTCACATCAAATCTAAATATGCCTCTTCTACCTTATTTCTGGTGCCAAGCAGAATGAGACTGATCCCTCCTCCATACACCAACACTTCTAGAACATGAAGACCGCTACTATGCCCTCCCTGCATCTTCTCTGGGCTAAAGAATGATAGTTATGGGTTATTCTTGGAAGCTATTCTTCTATTAGCAGCCCAAGCTTGTGTGAACTTTTTTTTGCTTGCCATATCCTACTGCTGAGCTGACTCCTAGATCTTTTTCAGAATAATTCCTGGTGGCACAGTGGGTAGAGCACCTGGAGTCAGGAAGACTCATCTTCCTGAGTTCAAATCTGGCCTCAATATGGTCCCAAGGTACTTCACCATCATTGGCATCAATGGCAGCTAAGTGGTATTGTGGATAGGGCATGAGTTCTAATAAACCTCACACACTTAGTAGCTGTGGGTAAGTCACTTAACCTCGGTTGGCCTCACTTTTTTAATCTTGGTTGGCCTCACTTTCCCCATCTTTAAAATAAGGATAATAACAGCCTCTACCTCACAAAGTTGCTGTGAGTTTCAAATGAAATAATATTTTTAGCAAGCCTGGCACAGTAAGGACTATAAAAATGTAAGTTATTATCATCAATATCATTGTTGCTTTACTCTGGAAATTCTCCAACTTATCAAAATCTTTGATAAAATATGGCAACCAGAATAGAATATAGTTCTTCAGATGTGATCTGACCAAGACAGAATACCTCCTTAGTCCTAGATACTTTGCACATTTTAATGGAATATAAATTTTGTCTAAGTAACTGATTCAATGTCACACAGTGGTAGGACCTAGACCTTCTACTTCCCAATTCCTACCATACTTAAAGTACTCTTAGAACATGTTTGGCCTTGGGTGTGAGTTTTTGCTCTCATTTCTTTAAAAAAATATTTTATTTATGTCATGAAATATTTTCCAATTAACATGTAAAATTAAAAAAAAAACAATTATCTTTAAAAATTTTGAGTTCCAAATTCTTTCTCTCCCTCCTTCCCCTTCCCCCTTCTTGAGAAGGCAAGCAATTTGATATTGATTATACATGTGAAGTCATGTAAAACACATTTCCATGTTAGCCATGTTTGAAAACAGACACTAAAAAAACTAAGAAAAAGTGAAGAAAGTTTAAAAAGTATGTTTCATTCTGCATTCAGAATTCATGAGTTCTCTCTCTGAGGATGGATAGCTTTTTTCCTTCATGAGTCCTTTGGAATTGTCTTGGATCATTGTCTTGATCAGAGATTGCTTTCATAAGTACCAAGAGGTAGCATTTCCTACTGTTGTAAAAGTCAAGATTTTAAAGTCTTTTTGCAGTATTCTGTAGGGCCACAAAATGGAGAATCTTATTCCAAGAACTTCTATATCTGTGTCTCTTTGGGTTATTCTGTGTGAACCTCACTTTTTCCTCTGTCTTACATATGGATATAATTTCTGGGTATCTCTCTCTCTCCCTTTGGAGCTCTGTATTTCTTTCCCTGTCTCATTTTTTTTTCTGTTACTCTGTTTATATTGCAGAGGCAACATGGGGAGCACTCCCTTTAGAAACAAGGGAGCCAAGTTCAAATCTTGCCTCTGATGTTTACTAGCTATGCAACTGATTAAGTAACTGTAATGCCATGCACAGAAGCTTTCCAGAAGAACTGCTACTGTGAACAGCTTTTTAAAGGTTCTGATTACTCAGTATAGTGATCATTCTATTCCATAACAAAAGCAAAACATCCATGGAAAATCAAGGTACAGCATAATTCAAAATATAGCCTTCACCATATTTCAACTTATCACAGAAAATTACAATATAATATTCACAACAGTCTCAAAGTAAAATAGTCACTCTTAAGTTAACTCAATTAGCCACTTATCAATAGTCTCAAATGACAATAGTCAAAGTCATCCACTCTTGGAGAAAAGTCTTGATTAACTCAATCAGTCACTAATCAATAGTCTCAAAGTCTTCCACTCTTTGGGCAAAGTCTTGATTAACTCAATTAGTCACTAATCAGTAACAATAGTCACAGTACTCAAAGTACAGATCAGTCACTTACTCAGCAAAGTCTTACTAAGTATCATACACAAAACCCTCCACCCCTTAGGTCACTAGTAAACTATAATTCCATAATTACTCAGTACCCAAGGAGAGGTCTTTTCTTCATCTTGACTTGGGGCCTGTTCTCAGATTCCCTGGATCCCCTTCCATGGCCCCAGATTCTACCTGGATTCAATGGCAGACAGCTCCTAGTTCCTTGATCAGTTCTCTGGGGAGGTCCTGCTCCACATTGGCCTTCACAAGGTCTGGTCCATGTCAGCTCCTTCAGCATTTCTGCTCCAAGGAATTCAAGGCTCAACCAAGCCACAAACAAAGTCTCAGCATCCTGGTCATGCTTCAGTCCCCTGGGCTCCTGGCTGCTGGCCTCCTGGCTCTGGGCTCTAGGCTCCTGAGATCCAGTTCAGAAGAAGCTCCACCACCACAAGTTCTCAGGACTCAGTTCTCCATTCTTCTGTAGCTGTTCTGCCACCAGATCTTGGTCTCAAGGAAATTCTGACTGTGCCTTTCTGGGGCTTTTCTTATATACACAGTATAACCTACCGTGTTTCCCCGATAATAAGACACTGTCTTATTAAATTTTTTTGAAAGAAAAACACCAGAGGGCTTATTTTCAGGAGAGGGCTTATGTTGTCCTGGCTCAGCTCTCCTCCATGGCACTGCTCTCAATGGCGCCAGCAAGCAAATCACTGGGGAAGAACAAGGGGCAGGAGTTCATACCTTCTGCTCCCCCAATCAGAGGCTTGATCAGTTACTAAGTGTTAAGTACCTGCTACTTTTGACAACACAAAGGGATCTGCAAATTCAAAATTACATTACCATTACAGTAACTTAACATTTCTGAGTCTGTTTTCTCAGATGTAAAATCAAGTCATTGAAGTTGGTAACCTTTAAGGTCCCTTCAAGTTCCAAATCCATGATCTGTCCATTTTTACATTCTAGACCTCTCCATTCTGCATGCCCATTTCTCTCAATTAAATAACTCAGCCACAAGATAGAATGAAGCTTGGCTTTGACTATGTATTGTATTCACTGAATAGAGTTTGAGGCATCCTATTATTAATTTTTAAAGTGGATAATTAGAACATTTTAAATTCCTATTTTTAAAAAGAAGCCAATTTGCTTTTTACTTATATGACCGTCTCTTCATTTTTTTTTTCCTGCATAGGTCAAAGCCCTTTGAACAATGTCTCTCATCTGTCCTAGAATATTAAAAAGAAAAACAAAAAGCTTAATTGTGGGGTTCTAAGGCTAGAAGGACACACAGTAAGTTGTCCAGTCCATTCCTCTGCCTCCATATTATCAGAAATTCTTAAAGAGCTATAGGAAAAGAAATTCAATTCCTATAATATTTTCTAATATATTACATACTTCACAATCAGAATATGCTTTTATTGTGTCTTGTCCCAGAGCCCTTCTCACAAGCTTATTCTATCTATAGGAAAGCTGGAGATAGCTTCTCTATCATTCTGGTCAGGCTTTTATGGCAGAAGAAGCCCTGAGATCATCTGCTTTGCTAGAGGCAGACAGTGACCATCATTACATCAGTAAGGTTGGCTTTCTATAGTAACTTGAACTGTCTCCATCAATATCAGGCAGATGTCACCAGCAGGCTAAATCAGGAGGAAGGAACTGCCCCATTTATCATGAGGGTAAATTATCCTAATAGAGCAATTAAGAGGATGCTTTTTAGGTAATATACAGTAAGGACTTCCTAATCATTGGCATAATAATACACAACTGTGAACTGAGCTTTCCATCAGATCATTTTGCAAAAGAGAATTGGCCTCCGAGCCATGTTTCGTCTTAGTCCTCAGTGTTTGTCTCCAGGAAGTCAGCTCCCTCCTTACCACAGTTGGTTGAATCACGCTTGCATTTGCATTTTTTATTTTTCTGTTATGAGCTCTCTAAAGGGTAGAGACGATATCTCAATTTGATTTGTACAGCAAGCAGCACAGCATCAACATACTTAAATCTTTTAGGCTTAAGGCACAAACATCTGGTCTTTCAATTGTGGTAGCAAACTCCCTCTACCCCTGCTGGCTCCTCCAGCTAAAGGTGGTGATCCCTCCATTCCCCTTCATTCCCACCCACCCCCATCTCATAAACGTCTTCCTCTGTTGGAAAACACATTTAAACATTAGCTATTTCCGTAATGAATTCAGATGCTTTTTGGATGTTTATTCACTTGCGCCAGTGACTTTTCATGTCTCTGTGGGGATTGTGGACTTTAGATTGTAAGCTTCTAGTAGGCAGTTACTAGTTTCTGTGTAAATTACATTAACATGGCACAGTGCTATAGGAACAGGATGGCAATGATCAGATTAAGAATAGCCAGATATAAAAGAACCTGAAATGCCAATGAGATTTTGATTAATTAATTAAATGAAAGAAGGTTAAAGAATAGAGCAGGGTTTTTTGTTTGTTTTCTGGGATTTTTTCTGTTTTGGTTTTGTGCAGAAGTATAGGTTTGACAGAAACACATGTTTCCTGGCATGAAATGCTCTTTGGGGTTCTTTGGACAAGTCTTAATGAATAAATGAGGCCTAGAAATCCCTCAGTGTGGAAGTGTGACGTGGGTTTTCATTGAATCTGGCTCAGATAGCTCAGACACAGCTGCAATTAAAGAGACAGAGAGTGACAAGGATAACACAAACACGTACAAGCCTAAACCCTATACATTTAGCTAAGGATTTGTCAATAACATCATCTGATTGCATGGGGGAGCTATGAAACATGCCTAAATGTGGTCATTGCTGTGTGAAGCCAATTTGAGTCCCTGGAACTTGGTTCAGGGAAGTGCAGGCTGGTGGAACAGGATCATTTAGCTCTGGCTGTAGGAACCATAATAACCTGACTGAAAGACAGTATGAAATGGGAAGGGGGGGGGGGGCATTGTCTTTATTATTAATAATAACAATAGCAACAATAACAATAGCTGGAATTTATGTCTTTAAGATTTGTGAAACATTTTGGCCCCTAGCCTTGCCCTGTATTAATCCTTGCAAAGCAAAACCAGTGGGTAATCCTTCTTACGATTCCCTGTGTTTAGATACAGCCTTTGGGAAACCGGCTGGAGGCTTCCATGATAGATGAAATGTCATATGTGTTGTTTCCAGGAACTAATAAGGCCAAAGGACAAAACAGTCATCAAGGCAGTTCCCCCCCCCCCCCCCGCCCCGCCTAAGCTAGTAGCCTAAGTTAGTAGTGGATTTTTAAAAGTAATCAATAAGCAAACATTTATTAAGCATTCATTGTGTACGTGGGAGGCACTGTGCTAGGCACTGGAAATTCAAAGTGAAAAGTAGAAAAGTCCTCACCTTTGAGAAACTTTTATTCTATGTCTTTTAAAATAAAGGTGGCCCTTCTCATCAAGACAACCTCCTCTCCATACAGAGTGGTGGATTTTTTAAACACTAAATTTTGTGATTTCTTTTTTTAGTTATAGTCATTTCTAAATATTCCTTCCTCTTCTTTCCTTCACCCCTATATCCTATACTGAAACTTCTCTTGAATCAAACAAGTTAAGTAAAAAATGAAGTGATCAGTTCTGCCAGTATAGGCAATAAATACTCTAACACTTAAAGATCTATATAGAGCTTTATATTTTGCAAAGCATTTACAAGTATTATCTAATTTGATTCTCACAACAACCTTGGGAGAGAGGTGATATTATTGTCATCCCCGTTTTACAGTTGAGGAAATTGAGGCAAAGAGAGGCTAAGTGACCTTGTCCAGGTCACACAGCTAGTAAGTTTCTGAGGCTTGTGTTGAACTCAGGTCTTCCTGACTCCAAACCCAGCACTCTGTGCACTCTGGTGGCCCCTAGCCACCTCTCCTCCCATACTCCTCCACTTTCCTGCTGAGAAGAGCAGAAGTAGGTTTCATCATCTCTTCTAGAGAGCCAAGTTCAGTCATTACAGTTACTCAGGGGTCATCTTCTGATGAGTGCCCTTTTCATTTACATTCTCATGGTCATTGTGGTTTTTCTTGCTCCCCTAAATTTCACTTTGCCTCAGTTCATACATATGGGGCTTCCATGGAATAGGTGAATGGGAAAAATTTGTTTCAAAGAGCCATGAAGGTGGTGGAAGCACATACTTTGGAGCTCTTAGAGCGATGCCAGGGTCATTCACTGCATCCGGGCCATCACCAGTCTTCTTGACTTATGCTTTGCCACTGGACTTCAATGACTCTGGAAGAGAGAATGAGACTGACGACTTCTTGTAGCTTCCCCTGACTAGAGTCAAAAAGGCACCACCCATACTATTTTTTAAGTGTGCATTGACCTCTGACCTTTTGGTGTCATTTGGGTCCTCTTTGCATGAAGGACAAATAACAATGTTTCATCACATTCAATGTTTAATCTTAGAGTACAGTAATATTCCATTACATCTGTGTATCATAGTTTGTTTAGTCATTCCCTAATCAATGGGCATCTGCTTTGTTTGCAAGTCTTTGGGAAAAAAAAACCCAAAACACATCTATTATTCATTTATTTTTAAATTTTTTGAGTTCTGAATTCTCTCCCTCTCTGCAGTCCCCACCCATTGAGAAAACAAGCACTGTGATATCAATTATACATGTGAAATCATGTAAAACATAGTTCCATATTAGTCATTTCCCCCAAAAAGGAAGAAAAATGAAGAAAGTAAAAAAAAAAACAACCTATGCTTCAATCACTAATTCTCTCTGGTGGATAGCATTTTTTCATCATGAGTCCTTCAGAATTGTCTTGGATCATTGATCAGAGAAAATAAGTCTTTCACAGTGGATCATCCTTACAATATTGTTGTTATTATGTATGATGTTCTTCTGGTTCTGTTTACTTCACTTTGCATCTGTTCATGTAAGTTTTTCTAAGAGCATCCTGCTTATCATTTCTTATAGCATAATAGTATTCCATCACAATCACATACCACAACTTGTTCAGTTATTACCCTATTGATGGGTATCCCCTCAATTTCTAATTCTTTGCTATCACAAAAAAGTGCCACTGTGAATATTTTGGTGTAGATGGGGCTTTTCTTTCTATTTTTGACCTCAGTCCTGGGAGAGAGATGCTATTATTATTATTATTATTATCATTATTATTTTAGATGTAAGAAAACTAAGGCAACCAGGATAAGTTATACAAGTAATAAGTGTACATATAAATATGTGTTTAGTGATCATGGGATCACAGGGTCAAAGATTATAAACATTTTTGTCATTTTCACAAATAACTCCAAATTGTTTTCCAGAACAGGTGGACCAATTCCATAACATCACGTATAATGTATTAGTGTGTCTGTCATCCTATAGGAGCTGCAGAGTTTTTGCAGAGATACCTTGAATCCATATGTAAATCCAAAAATAAGCACATATACTTTCCATATACTGATTAAGTAATGCCTCACACATTTATGTCTCACTCTTTTCCAAATGTATGTAGATGATCTTATGATTAATAAAATGCAAATTCATTTAAAAGCTTTACTGAATTTTGAGTGATTTTTGTCATCAGATATTATCTCAGTCAAAGGATCCTAATAGTGCAGCTGCTATCATGCAAAGGTCTGTATAATTTTGCATGTTAAAAATACTCAAAAAGGTCCAGAACTATTGCCTTAAGTCCTTAATATTAGCAAGGTTCTTTAAGAATTGAAGAAGGAGAGAAGGAGGCCCAGACCCAAAGACTGAGTCCTTCCAAATCTGTAAACATCCTTAGCCCATCTGGCATCTCTTTGTCTCCCTCCATTCCCACCCTGCATCCCTACCCGCCCTCACAGACCTAGATTTTCCTCAGCTCCTAGTCCTCTCCCAACTTGTGATCTCTGCTTTCTGATCAGGGAGTCATTTAGAGAAAAGCCTTTTAATTAAGAGGAGAGCAACAAATTATTGAATCCAAGTCATTTATAACCCTACCATCTGGTCACTGATCCTTCCAACTCCACTCCTCCTCCAAGTCAGCGTAGGATTAAAAAGTGGTAAGGAGCATGGGAGAAGAGAGAGGAGACTCACATTTGTCTAATTTGAATTAGAGGACAGTCCTTTCTTGAGGCAAGGGGATTGTGCTATAAGATTACCTGTCATGGAACCTCCCGGACTGAATGCCATATTTATATGGACTGGGAATTTCATTGCTAGAGAGACAAGACAAAGACTTAGAGTCATCTTTTCACTCCTTTCTTGACCTTGACCTTGCTCCTGTGATCATAAGATCATAGATTTAGGACTGGAGGGGACTATAGAGATCATTGAGTACAATCTCCTCATTTTATAGGTGAGGAAACTGAGGCACAGAGAGGTTAAGTGATTTTCCCAAGGTCACATAGATAGTAAGTATCTGAGGGAGGATTTGAACCCAGGTCTTTCTGACTCCAGCAGGTCCAGTATCCTATCCACTATACCATGCTGCCTCTCCCATGATGCATCCCAGGATGACCCAAGATGGTGTTACCTCTGCACCTCCTTTTCTATTATAGCAATTATGCTCAGAAAAACTACCATGCCTTATTATTACTTTCTCCCTTACCAAATTTGGGCTCTAAATACTATATCTCCTTCAATATAGTGCCTCACATGCATATATTAAGATTGTTCAAGATTCCTTTATAAATACAATCACAGAGATGACTATGTTCAGTGACCCTCTGATTATAAATATCTAGCAGAACATAAAACACGTATGGTCACTAAAAGTATCCACCACTGTCATGGTGAATCCAAAGGAGAATCCAAATGGAAAGGAGATTCCATGCAGGGAGTAAAGTCTGCCTGATACTCTTGCTTGTGGATAAAATTGTGCTTATTTCACCAAGCGCCAGTCTACTGCCAAACATCCCCAGTGGGAGTCATACTCAAAATATAGGCTTGGCTATTCACAGAGGAAGAACCAAGTGGATGAAAGTCCAGATTGGATGAACAGCTGCATCCATCATGCTGTTGGATGAACAATGCATTGAATTTGTCTATCAAGACATATATGCTGGACTCGCACCACATATTTTTAATAGTGGACTGTGCTCAGAATTAAAGAGGAGGAAAAGAATAAGCTTTCTTTCACTTGGGAAATGACTGTTCACACATATCTTTTAAATAACAATATCCATCCAATGATGCTACATGGTTGTACTTCATGGAATACTATAATTTTCAAAGAATTTAAATTATGTATGTCCTGAAGGGCAACATAAAGCTATATGATAAGCTAAGTCACTTGCAGCATATTGGCAGTAAAAACATTTCCCCGTGTAATTTCTTTTTTATTAATGCATTGCCACAAGATATTAGTGTTCTTTTCTTAATTATTTTTTTCAATGAGCAAAACTTGATTTATTCTTCCTCACACTCCCCATCATTAAAAAAATAAAGAAAAAGAAAACCCTTGTCACCAAAACATAGTAAACAACAACAAAAAAATCCTGTATTGGCCAAATCTAAAAAATATTTGTCTCTTTTAGTACCCTGTGTCCATTACCTCTTTGTCAGGAGATGGGGAGCATGCTTCGTCATTAGTTCTCTGGAATCATGGTTTTGCCAGTGATAGCTTGCAATCAGGAAGTAGCATAAAATATATCTTCAGGAAATATATACTCAGAGAAGGAGGTAGTTTGGGTGTGTAACAAGAGAAAAGCATAACAAACAAGAACTCGACTGGCACCCAAGGAATGTTTAGAGACTCAAGGGAAGGTATCTAGCACATTTATTAGATACCTTCTAGAGGATTGAATGGAAGGGCATGGAATCAACCAGAATGAGAAGATATAGATAGCTTGCAATATATACCAATGAAGGAAGTCCCCACATCAGTGAAATAAGGGATCTATTAAAGGGGAAGGGACTATTATGATTTGGCCTAGAGAAAAGAGGGCTAAGGAATTGGGAACATGTAATGGGAGAGAACAGGACAGAATACTGATTTTTCAGGTCTTTAAAGGATTATTTATTACACCTGGGAAATACGACAGATGTTGTTGATGTTCTTAACTGTGTTTTCATAGTTGGTGGCACCACAGTGTAGTGAACACTGCAAATGTACTTATCTCCCCTTTAGATTTCAGCTATTGAGAGCACAAGCCATTCCTTTCATGTTTCTATGTACTTCTAAGCTGTCCCTGTAGCTGGCAGGTTCTTGACAAATGTCTGAAGGAATGAAACTCAGTAGCATATTTACATAGAACAGAGTAAGGCAAGCCATTCTTAACAGAGAGCTGACAGCCTATGGTCACTTCCAAAGGACTTGGAACAGTGAGCGTGCTTCTTGTCCTCCTTAGCATTGTCACTCAGAGGATGAGTTGTGTGCAAGGTGATGAAGAGGGAAAGGCAACACCCCAGACAGAGAACCCTTCTCAGTTTCTTCTACACATCCTCTTCTGCTCCAACATTTCTCTTCCAGGTCCCAAGTGAACTTGAAGGAGAGTGCTGGGAGAGTTTAAGGCTTTAATAAGAGTAATTTAATCAGCTGTTGATGATTAATAAAGACATTACACTAACAGGGTGCTATTTTGACATGAATCTCTGAAGAAGGAAGAAAATGGTATGTACCACAGTTATGGACATCCTCTAAACCATTGGTATCAAGGAAAGGGGGGTCACTATTCCATACATAATGATCCCTAAGGGCTGAAGGTTGAGTTAGTTTTAAAATATAATGTTATCCAAATTTTATTGTATTTTTTTGTTAATTATTTCTCAATTACATTTT
Source organism: Petaurus breviceps papuanus (assembly GCF_028583685.1). Classification (NCBI taxonomy): domain Eukaryota; kingdom Metazoa; phylum Chordata; class Mammalia; order Diprotodontia; family Petauridae; genus Petaurus; species Petaurus breviceps. The sequence goes on from NW_027187376.1 coordinate 2,694,146, forward strand.
AATCGGGTCTTGTTCCCATTCAAGAGTATTGAGGGCTGAGTTTTTGGATACCTCTACTCTAAACAATTTACCCCTTCGTGTCTGACTCCTGTTCAAGAAAACAATGGTCCTTCATTGTTTGATGGTAATTCTCTGAGAACTAAGCTGCTATTATCAGGCAAAGATTGAACCACCCAGCAAAAACTGTTCTTCTGATGCAAAGATCAACATGAATATCCCCAGCTACTTATCACAGCATCTGCCACCATAGACAACATAAAGACAGAGAGGCTGAATCATTTTCTTTTCAGGGCTCATTGTTTTTTGCAGACAACTTGGGAGGGACTTTGTAGAGAATTATAATGGAAAGAAACCATTGAACTGGGACTCAGGAGACTCGAGTTTTAGCTCCAGGTTTGCTATGGGACCTTTGTCAAGTCATTCCCCTCTCTGTGACCCAGTTGCTTCCTTTGTAAAATGAAGAAATTAAATTACATTATATTTAAAGGTTTTTTCTAGCTATAACAGTCTATGTACTATGAAAAGCAAAATCTCAGCTATTGAATGAGCATGATATAGATAAAGAAGGAAAGCTGTCAATTGGAGAAAATATCTTTGCATATCTTTAATAAGGTGCTGATATTCAAGATGTATGTAGAATGAACATAAATATACAAGACCAAAATAAATATTACTCAGTAAATAAGTGGTCAAAGGATGTGAACAATTTTCTTTTTAAAAATGCATTTTTGTTGATGTCTCTTGTTTTTACATCATTTGCATTTATCAATATATCTTTCCCAGAGGAAAGGTAGGTACAATAAAAACAAAAACTATCAATAAAATGTATTCTAAAAAAGAAAACTGTTCGTATCTTTTGTTTATAAGAAGGAATTAAAAGGGGGCAGTTCAATAAAACTAACGAACACATTGATAAAGTCTGATATTATCTTCCATTATCTTCAACATTCTAAATCTATAGTCCCCCACCTCAGCAAAAAGGGAAGGGAAATGCCTTCTCATAGCTCTTCTCTGGGGCCAACCTTGGTCATTATAATTTTATAGCATTTGGTTTCTTTTGTTTTGTTGTTGCTCTATTTGCATTGTTATACTTCTTGTGTGTACAGTTTTCCTGTTTCTACTTACTTTACTTTGCATCAGTTCATATGTCTTTCTTGTGCTTCTCTGTATTCATCACCTTTATAGTTATTATAGTATAATAATATTTTATCTCATTCATATACCATAGACTTGTTTAGCCATTCCCTAACCAATGGACATCTACTTAGTTTCCAATTCTTTACTACTACAAAAAGTACTACTATAAACTTTTTGTGGTATATGGGTCCTTCCTTTTTTTTTTTTTTATCACTGACTTCCTTGGAATATTTGCCTAGCAGGAGAATCTATACAGCAAAGAGGATGGACATTTAAACACCTTCAAAGAGTTTTCAAAAGAACTGAAAACAATTAACAGCCATGAAAGATGACTCCAAATCATTAAGAAGAGAAATGCAGGGGTGGCCAGGTAGCACAGCGAGTAAGAGCACCGGCTCCAGTGTTGAGAAGACCTGGAGATTGAATCCCGGGCTCAGACACTTAGCATCCACCCAGAAACACCTGGCCATGTAACCTTGAGCAAGTTACTTAACCCCAATTGCTTAGGGGCGGCCAGGTGGCTCAGCGAGTAAGAGCACCAGCTCCAGTGTCAGGATGACCTGGATCAAATCCGGGCTCAGATACTCAGCACCACACCCAGAAATAACTGGCCGTGTAACCTTGAGCAAGTTACTTAACCCCAATTGCTTTTGAAAAAAAAGAAGAGAAATACAATTTAGTACAACTCTGAGATTTTACCTTATCAGATTGGCAAAGATGACAAAAAAATGAAAATTAGTACTCAGAGGGATTTCAGGAAGATAGGCATACTCATTATCTGTTGGAACTATGAATTGGTCCAACCATTCTGTTAAAAATTTGGAATTACACTTTTAAAAAGTGACTAAAGTGTCCACATTTTTTTACACACAGATTTCACTAATAGGCATAGCCCCGAGGAAATCAAAGACAAAAGCAAAGATCAAAGAATAGGAAGCAAAGTAAGTGACCACTGACCAGGGAATAGCTAAACAAATGAATCTAATGGAATATTACTATACAGAAAAAAAAGATGAATATGAAGAATCAGAGAAGCATGAGAAGATTTAAACTGATGTAGAATGAAGTAAACAGGACCAGGAAAACAAAATTACTACAGCAATGCAAAAAAAAACAAAACAAAACCCAACAATAAAAGCTGAATGCTGTGTGTAGTCCTTTTTAATTCTGTCAATCCTTATTGCAGCTCCCACTCTCACAGACATGTCTCAGATCCCAAAGCAAAACATTTATAATTCCAGGGATCTAGGGGTATTACTTAGGAGACAGAAGTGATTCTTTAATACTGTTGGCTTGAGCCATAAGCAGTAAGCTTCCCCTGAAGTTTTATCAATTAAAAATAACTTTGTCATTCAGTCTAACAAGGGGGTATAGGTATCAAGTAATAGATACAAACAGTTGGTACAGACATCTCTGTGACACACTCTCCTAAAAATACTTACTGATTTCAGTGGGATCAAGCATAGAGGATACATGTGATCAAGGAGTAGTTCATAGTTCCTAGTTGCTAGAAATCCTTTTCTCCTCATCCTGGGGTGTTGAGGAAGTTTCTTGTGAGCATAGTGATCATGCAGCTAGTTGTCCTAGGTTCCTCACTTAAACTTTCCTTCTAGGTGATGCTGTCCTGGGAGGAGGATGTTGCTAGAAAGATGGGAATTCTAAAATTTCTCTAGATCATTCAAAACTTCCAACGTCCTCCTCTGACCAAAGTAAGAAGAGAAATGAGACCCAAGGTTAAAGCCAGGGCCTTTCCTTGCTCCCCAGGTAGCTCCTTCCCAAGGATTCTAGTTAGAATGTCATGTTCATTACACTTTCTAGAACTCCCCAATTCCAACTAATTTGATGCTTTTATATAGAACCCAGAAGGTATGATGAAATCTCTTAGCATCTTTGAATAGCCTTCCTGTCTGATACAATTTTACTTTACCTTGTGGCTTTCAAAGACTCTTTACACTTAGACCAATGATTGGTTGATATGTGTTCTTACCTAGTTAGGGTGTCAAGGATAAAATAGGATGGAGTGGTTGTACTCCACCCTTGCATACATAAGCATAATGGCCAAGCTTGAGCCCCAAAGAAGAGATGAAAAACATACTTCCCTCCTTTTATTGGAGAGGTGATAGACTATAGGTATGGAATATTGTGCATACTGTTAAACTATATTTGATATATAGCTTGGTTTTTCTTTTTCTTTTAAAAATCTTTATTACAATGGAAGGCACATTGGGTAATGGAGTTGGGGTAGGAAGGGATATATTTGGAAATAAATTTGATGCAAAAACACAAGGCATCAACAAAAAAAAAAAAAAGAAAGAAAACACCTGATCCAACCCCAAAGCATTCCATCTGTGCCAAACATAAGAATGTTGCTTAACTATTTGAATAGCTCCCATCTTTATAATCTAGTTCATGATTCCTTAGCAAAATTCCCACACTACCACTGTTACCATTTCCTCTGGTCTGATATCCTTCTCTTCCTTTCATGAGTTAGTCTTTGGCTTTGGCTTTTTTGCTAGTCTTTTGTTCCCTAATCCATTTTAGCCCAGCCCAAAGACAGACCAGAAGACAGGTTAGAGAAGGTCTTAACTTTTTTATATTATAGGTGCCTCTGGCAGACTGGTGAAACCTATAGACCCCTCCTCAGAATAATAACCCTAATAATCCCTTCTTCTTGATCTCCCTCCTTGATCTCCCTCAAGTCTGTCTCCATTTCAGTCTATCCTCCACCCAGCTGTCAAATTGATCTTCCTAAATTGCAAGTCTGACCATGTCACACCCCACCCTTCCAATTCAATAAACTCCAGTGGCCTTCTATTACCTGCAAGACAAAACAAAGGTCCTCTGTTTAGCTTTTAGAATCCTTCATAATCTGGCCCCTTCCAACCTCTCCAGTCTCCTTAAACCCAACTCCCATCAATGTACTCTGTGGTCCAGTGACTCAGGCCTTCCTGCTGTTTGGCCCACCAAGCACTCTATCTCCTAAGTACCCCACCTTCTTTGGGACCAAGCTTGGCTATCATAATTACATGTGCAAATATGGAGTGCACCATTCCATCCCATTTTAGCCTTGATATCCTAACCAGGTAAGAACTCATGTTCACTGACTGTCCCCCATGCCTGGAATTCTCTCCCTCCTCATTGCCGTCTGTTGGCTTCTTTCAAATCCCATGTAAAATTCCTATATAAATAAAAAGATTCCTACATGAAATACCCTTTGGCAAGAAAATTTTCACCAATCCCCCTGAATACCAGTGCCTTCCTTCTAGGATCATCTTCAATTTATCCTATATATAGCATGTTTGCACATAGTTATTTGTATGTTGTCTCCCCCATCAGTCTGTGAGCTCCTTGAGGGCAGGGACTGTCTGTTTGTTTTGCCTTTCTTTGTCAGCCAGGCTTGGTATAGAAGAGATGCTTAATATGTACTTGTGGAGCCCCACAAAAAAAACGACCAATCTAACGTGCAGTGAAAAGAACTGAGAGGCAGATCATCTTTCTTTCTTTCAGAAGGGCTGCCTAATCTCTTTTAAAACTCACTGTTGGGTCTCCTCCAGATTCTGGGCATGTGGGTGAGAGATGGTGGAAAGGCAAATGTGGGTATGAGACAGGTATAATTACAAAGTGGGCCTGAACTCCTTTTCTCCAAGTGTTCTGTGCCAAGGTGCTGATCTGTGTTAAAAGGAAGGGATTAGCAGGTGTCCTTTCCACTTTGAAGATGGCGTATCTTTCTGAACAGTGGCCTTCTAGAGACAATGTCCCCACCGCTGTTACCTAAATCCTTAGTGACTATGAAATGGTGGGAATTCCAGGTCAGATAAGTGGGGAGTGTGGCCCCAGCAGGCTGGTAGGAGAGATATTTTTAGGCAGACGAAGCTGTGCAGAGCCCATCAAATCACAGGTGTCCGCCTACTCCACCTGTGTGGCAGATTTAAATTTGGATTGAGCTTTTGATGGCACAAAAGATTCTGAGCTGCCTGCCACTGGGAGGGCCCAGCTCTCCCACTCTGCTGTCTCTGGTTCCATCTGCCCTCCAAGCTCCAGCTGGCTCGGCAGCAACCTCCATGAGAGCATGCGGCTGGGACAACCTTGTCAGACTGACCATCTGTCCTAGTTGAGGGTGGCAAAGCTGCCAGTCCCATGGCTTTCCTGATTCTGCTGACCTAATATAACTGCTTCAGGAAGGAGATGTTCTAAAGAAGATCCCATCCTCAAGGCCTGCAACTGACCTGTTTTCTAGATGCTTGTCAGGTGGAGAAGCCACAAAACTCCTCAATTCCTAATTCTTGAAGCAGCAGAATTCCCCAGACCATATCCCTGATCAACAACCACTTAAGAAACTAGGATCTGCTATCAGGAGAGCTGATTAATGCTTACTAAGAAAGGCAGTGTGGAATAATAATGAGAAAGTTCTTGACCTTGAATTAAGGTCTCCATTCCAGCTCTTATGTTTTTGAGGAGTGGGTACAAGTAGATATCCTGGGCAAGTGACAAATTCCCTAGGCCTCACTTTCTTAATCTTTAAAATAAAGATCATAATACTTGCTACAAATCTCAGGGAGAAAGAGATCTGGTAAAACCTTAAAGTGATGAGAGATCACTGAAGTGGGACTCTATCTTCAAATAGCTGTGTGATGTAGGTAAGTAACATAACTTCTCTGGGAATCAAGTTTACTCATATTAATATTAGGCCTTGAACTACATGGTATTTAAGGTCCTCTCTGGCTTGTACATTCTGCAATCAAATGCTATGTGGTATATTCAGGAAATGTCTTCACAGGCACACAGATATATTTATCCAGATAACTCAAGACTGAAAGTACCTAAACTTTTTGGATATTTCAAGCAGAAATTTTTTAAAAATAATTTTTATTGCTGTCTCTTGTTTTTATGTCACCTAAATTTATCTCAGTTTGCCTATCCCCTCCCAAAGAGCCATCCTATATAACAAAGAACTTTTTTTAAAGAAAAAGAAAGAGGGGAAAAATCATCAAAACCAGTCAATATATAGAAAAAAAAATGCTGACAACATATGCAGTATTCCACACTTGCCAACTCCCCCATGTCTGCAAAGAAGTAGGTGGAGACATCTTCTCATATTTCTTCTTTAGGACCATGCTTGCTGTTTGCCAATTTTGTAGTATTCACTTTCAGTTCTGTGGTTCTTATATGGTTTTCTCTACTTTGCATCAGTTCATGGAAGTCATCCCATGCTTCTCAGCATTTGTCACTATTATAGCTTCTTATGGCATATTCATGTACCACAGTTTGGTTAGCCATTCCCTAATGGAGAGATGTCACCTTTGTTTCCAGTTCTTTGTTGCCACAAAAGGTGTTGCTATAAATATTATGGTGTATATGGTGCCTTTGTCCTTTTCAGTTACTTCCCTGGTATGTATGCCTAAAAGAATTGGGTAGGGTTTTTTCCCCACCCAGAATAGCCATACATGTTGCCCTGGAGAGCTGGATGAAATAGATGCTATCTCAACCCTTATTCCTTTTTCATGTACTGGATGGCAGCCTTCCTGAGGGTGGGTTTGCACCCATTCCTCACTCCTCATGGCAGCTCCTCTGGCCTCCAGGATGGGCACCTTTATATTCCCCTTCATTTCCCTGCCTTCCAGGGAAAATTCCTATTGGCCTCTCCTACAATGTTCTTGTTTCCAATCTAAGGGACAGCCATGGCTCTTAGCTCTATAAAACAGAAATTATTGGCAGGTCCTGAGCCCAGTCAGTGAGGGCTCAGTCTTTTCCCAGCTCTATCTTTCCCACTTTCTCTCACTTATTTTGTGTTCATAGCTTTAGAACTGAAAAGGACCTTAAAAGTCGGCTCCTAGCATAGTATCTGCCATAGAGTAGGTACTTAATAAGCTCTTATTGATTAGTCCGAGGCCAACTCCCTCATTTTATAGATGAGGAAACTGAGGCCCCAAACAATTATGTGATTTATGTAAGGCCATAGAGAAAGAAACTAGCAGAGTTGGTAGAGTGGGCTTTGAACCCAGGCAAGGTTCAGCTTGTGCTGGCTCTCAGTTTTCATTGTGAGCATCTACAACTCAGAAATCATCAAACATTACAAATCAGAGCTTGATTTGTTGTTTTATTGGTTGTGTAGACTTAAGAAAGTGATGGGGAAAATGTTAATAAAGCGGGTTAAACTCAGAAGTATGTACTCCATGCATTTTCTCCCCCAGAGAGCCTTTTGTTAAATATTTACTAACTCTCCCTTGAGCCCAGATCAATTGTGCCCATGTCTAGCATTTTTTTTTTGTTATGCAGACATTCTCAGGTGAGAAATAGAACTCTTCCCAAAGTCCTTTAATTTCATTCTTTTTTTTTTTTTTGGAGGGGGACAGGACATTTGGGGGTAAGTGACTTGCCCAAGGTCACATGGCTAGTAAGTGTTAAATGTCTGAGGCTGGATTTGAACTCAGGTCCTCCCCACCAGGGCTGGTGTTCTATTCACTGTGCCACCTGGCCACCCCCAATTTCATTCTTTTTTTAAAAAATTCATTCTTTACAAAAACAAATGTCAATGGTGATTATTATCAATGGAGATTTTATAAGGAAATGGCGACAACTGTATGATATGACTGTGCAAGTGATAAAAATTTAGTATCTACCAACAACTTAGCAAGACTACACACTAGAGAGTATGGTAGACTTTAAGTCTCTCTGAAGCCACCATTTTTCACCTAAGGGTATGCTCAGTAAGCTGATTAAAGTGAGAGCCAAGGGGATCAGAGAAAGAATTGTAGAGAGATGGAAGAATTGGGCCTACCAGCAACAGCCAGGCCTGGCCATATCAAACTAAGCAGAAGGAGCTGGAAAAGAAAAAAATTCATATATTGTTGTTATTTTCATTATTCAGTTATTTCTTATCATATTTATTAGTATCATTCTCCCCACCCACAATGTTCTGGATATCCTAAATAATATGGAGAGACATGCTTACCATCCTCTAGGAAGTTGAATAGTTAAAAGGTGCTTACAGTATTCTCCCTGTCTTCTCTCAAAAAAAACCCCCATATTTACCTTTTTTCCTCATTTCTGGGTAGGAAAAATTTGGCTAACTTGTAACATATGTGGGAATTTACTCCTCTTTTCAATTTAAGCCATTAAAGCTTCCCGAAGGAAGTAGACTTGGAAGAAGTAAGAGAAAAGGAACATGGAAAAGGAAAGTGATACCTTGGATTAACTAGTGACAGAGAATAAGATAAGAGAGTAGAGAAGAGATTCTGCCCAAACTTCTTTGTTCCCCACATCATCATATAGAGTGAGTTTGCCCTGAAGGTTCAAAAGATAGATAGATAGAGAAAGAGAGATTCAGAGAGATTGAGAGAGAGAGAGAGAGAGAGAGAGAGAGAGAGAGAGAGAGAGAGAGAA
>NW_027187376.1:2702765-2772449 GCF_028583685.1 Petaurus breviceps papuanus
AGGAGGGAGGGAGAGGGAGAGATGAACACAGTGTTTGTGGGCAGGGGGCCTCTAGATTTTGGGGTTTTTGTCTTTGCCCAGAAAATTGATTGTGTTTTTCCATTAGCAGAAAGCATTAAAAATCATGACCCCTCCCATGAGAAGGAAAGGACAATTAAGTAGAGTTCTCCTAACTTATGAATACCATTAAGTCATTATAAGTGTCTTGCCCCTCCTTCCACAGGCAGTGATCAATTCAGGGGCAATTGTTACCATTAATCACATTTTTCTTCCAATCTGGCCATTCCAGAGCAAGAGGATTTCTTTGGCATTTAACCTTTTCTCCATCTAGACAAGACATGTACTCCTTCCTCCTTGAATCTCCTCTTCTCAGCTCCAAATCCCAGAGATCACCAGGTCATATATTTATATTTGAGTTCAATGGTCCCTGGGTAGAAGCCAATGTCCAGTTATTCAGCAGGTACTTTGTTTAATAAATCACAGGCCACCAAGGCATAGTGCAGAAATTTTATAATATTAGATTGGAAACCAAGTCACTGAAATAGAACTCCTCATCAGCAATAGGAAGGACAATATCTTTCATTAAAAAGGATGGTAAATAATGTTGCCTCAATAATCCTACTATATGGATTTTATGCATATGACCATAAGCAGAGAGCAACAAAGTGAAACATCTTTAGTAACCACATGTTTACCCTTTTCTTTTCCAGGACAATCATTTGTTAGAACTGCAGTTTTCTTAGGTTTGGGAGGGTGTGCGTCATTTATGAGTAAATTGTACTTTTTTGGAAGGCAGGTCACATTGAACAAAGTGGTTGCTCCAGGTGCCTTCCTGAAAGGAAGAACTCAATTTGGTGAGGATTGTGGAGAAGTAGTTGGAGAAATCTCTTTAGTGGGAATACATCCAGTCCAATTGGTAGCCAGAATTCTGGAAGCCCACAAAGTCAGGGTTTAGATAGAGAATCAGCTGTGTTGGCTGCATAAGCAAAAATGAGGTCTTGTCAGTTTTGTATGGGGTGGACACCATTTCACTTTAGTTTGCAAAACTAAAGTTGGTAGACAGAGAAGGATCATAGTTTTAGAGCTAGAAGAGACTTTAGAGTTTATTTTGAATTATCCATTTTACAGATGAGGAAACTGAGACCCAAGAAGGGAAATGACTTATCCAAGGTCACAAGGCAGCAAATAGAAGTCAGGATTTAAATATTGGTTCTCTGACTCCAAATCCAGTCCACCCCATTAGGGCAAAAAAAGTTGTTACGTTTTTGATCATATTTATTTCTAATTTGTCCTTCATTTACTCTGAATGTGATGATAGTTGCCATATATACAATGGGAATTACATAATAAAGGTTTGAGGTGTGCTTCTGTATTTCCTCTTCTATCATATAGACACTGAATGACAGGGCAAACTGCACAACTGGTCTATTTCTCTGCAGAATACTAAGACACACCCCAGCCATTCTCCTAGCATCCTGTTAGCCTGTCCCCATGTAATGATAATGGTAATTTGAAGATCTTCCCTGCCTCTTAATAAGCCTACAGGAATTTGAAGACTTTCCCTGTTTTGAAAATATACTCTTCCCCCTAACAGGCTGAATGTGGTCACATGGAGCCTGTGGTAGGAGGAACTTACTGAATGGCAAAGTAGAACCCACAGGAAACTGTGAGTCAGAACAGCTAGAGGGTAGGAGGAGAGAGGATGGCAGGCAAGCAGACAGGCTTGTGAGTAAATGTTGGTTTGTGGAAAGGATAAAGGATGCTGTTGCTCTCTGTGCTGTTGTAGCTTATTAACTTCTTTGCTATTATGATGTAATCGACTTACTTTTGTATCCAGTTTTCTGGTGTCTGAATAAATGTTTTGCTTCTGTCTTATGTATAGAGAGTCTGTTATATTTTGTGATTGAGCACCATACAGGTATATTTCTAGTGATCGTGAGTGCTGTGAATATTGCATTGGTACTATACCCCAGAATATGAGAATTCACATTCCCCATTCCCACGAAGCCATTCTTATTCTCACCAATTGTAATTGCAAATGTTACATGTAGTTAGAGTAAGTATACATATTTTCTTTGCCTATCCATCATATTATTTGCTAGAAAGGTACAGTAGAAAATAACCCTGGTGTTTAAGCCAAAAGACTTGGGTCTGATTCTGAGATTTGTCACTTATTAGCTGGATGACCCTAGGCAAGTGCCTTTGCATCTCTGTACTTCCATTTGTTCATATAAAAATGGAATAATGATACTTGCTCTAACTACTTCACAGGGTTGTTGTGAAGAAAGGACTTCTAAACTTTTAAAGTGCCATAAAAATATCAGCTATTGTTTGTTACATTGATAGATAATTGCACAAATATTTAATTACTTATCTAATTATAGTTAATGAAGCTCAAATTCTCCCTTATTTTGAAGGGTATACCAATTCAGATTCATGGAGTTTGGGTGAGGTGTTATAAAGCAGAAATGTGGTAGGGATGTATTTTATGATAACAGCTCTGTACCATGTAATCTTGCAGAGCTAAAATTTCCTGCCCTTCAAACCAGGATGGATCAAGAATCCAATATGTATGCCCTTTGAATTCTTGTTATATAAATTCAAGGTTTTATTATTATGTGTATATATATGTATATAAAATCAATATTACTATCTCTCTGACTATTGATCTACATATGCATACCAGGTAGCCTATTAAAAGCAAGCTGAATTTAAAGCTACATTGTACAAAGGAAGGTCTGCTTTAAATAGATGATACATATTTTAGACTGAAGTAATGTGCCATTGTATACATACTAATTATCATGATACAATGGAAAAAGTACTGGATTTGGAGACAAGAGCTTGGATTCTAATCTTGGCTTGTCTTCTTACTTCCTGCCTGACTTAACTTTTCTGTTCCTCAGTTTCCTCATCTGAAAAACAACAAGATTGAACCCATTCAACTTAACGAACAATAGTTGAATCGATTAAATGATCTCTAATATCCATTCCAGTATTAAGTCTTATGAATCTTTAATTTGAAGATGAATTTGTATAATGATGCAAGTTATGCATAGTATTGTACATAGTATATATACCCTTTGAATTCTCATTGTATACATTCAAGGTTTTATTATGTATGTATGTATGTTTGTATATATATATATATATATGTATATACACATGCAATCAATATTACTGTCTCTGACCACTGATCTACATATACACACAAGGTAGCCTATTTAAAGCAAGAATTTAAAGCTACATTATACTAAGGAAGTTCTGCTTTGAATGGATAATACATAGTTTAGATATACGTCACATATATGCAAGCATCACTAGAAAGAAAAGATATGTCCAAAAGGAGAAGCTTTCCTTTATATAGAGGAATGATCTGTGAATTACCTTTGGAATATGGAAGCCCTATACCTCTGAATCCAGTACTTTGGGCAATGTAATAGTTGTGCCCAGAAGAGCCCAGAGAAGGGTGTGAAGAAGATAAGCTGGGACCACCCACCACCACCTCCCTTGCTTGACTCTGAGCATGCAATTGCTGCCTCAGCACAATTGGGAATCAGGTCCAGTCTATCATGCTCACTGCCTCATTTCAGGCTTATTGAATATTTAATAATATCATTTGCCTTCCCAGAAAAGGAACCTGAAGAAGCCTTTCAGTGCCCAAGGGCTAAACAAGGCTGAACAGCCACAGTCTCCCTATCAGAAAGCTTCCAGCCAAGGGGCCTCCTGAAGCCTGACTGTAAGAGATAGGTTTGGCCTTAGGATGTGGCAGGTGATGTAGTCATTTGGTTTGCTTCAGGCATCAGAAAGGGGCAAGAAGAGAAAACAAAGTGCTGATGAGTGACTAGGGCAGGCTGCCAAGGTGATGAAAGAGAAACCAGAGAAAACTTACTGGCTACACACTCATGACTCTTGCTACCATGATCAGCTTCAAGGTGTCACTTTGTTGCTCAAGGAATCATTGAATGTTATATCTGGAAGGAACTTTAGAGACCATCAGGGTCCCTTTCTTCCTTCTGCCTCCATCCCCTTTTCTTTTTACAGCTGAGGAAATTGATACACACAGAATGTAAGGGACAAATTATTTATGCTTATGCAACAAAAAGCAGAACTGGTATTAGAATCAGGGATTTCTGATTCCTAATCCAGGCCCATTTCCATTACAACACGACACTGCCTCTAAGTGACATAGACTCGGAAATCAAACTCTCATTTAGGGAAGAATGGTAATGTACATTAGGGGATAGCAAGAATGTCACCTGTGTCCATGGGGTTTTGTGGAAGTCATCCAAACCTGCTTGATGGATAGCAGAGATTTCTAATGGCTAGTGAAGTCTGTGAGACATTCATCTCCTATGGCACACATCTAAATCTCATCAATTGGATGGGCAGGTTCAAACACCAGGCCTCCCTGGTGGACCCTAGACATCAGTCATCCTACCCCCAATCCCTCTAATAACAGGAATCTCCCACAGAAACACCATGTGGAGAAGAATGGCTAGCCTAGATTTGGAATCACTGTGCCTGGAGTTACAGCTGAGACACTTGGGATGAGAGAAAATGTAGAAACACAGTATGGCAGAAACTAGGCATAGACCAACATTATCCCAAGATAAAGTCAAAATGGGTATACGATTTAGACATAAAGGGTGAAAATATAAGCCAATTAGGAGAGCAAGGGATAGTTTACCTGTCAGATCTATGGAGAAGAGAAGAATTTATGACTAAATGAGATAGAGGAACATTATGAAATGAAAAATGGATAATTTTTCTTACATTAAATTATAAGTTTCTGCACCAACAAAGCCAATGTAACCAAAATTAGAAGGGAAACAGAAAGCTGGGAAACAATTTTCACAGCCAGTATCTCCGATAAAGGCCTCATTTCTAAAATATATATAGAACTGAGTCAAATCTATAAGAATACAAATCATTACCCAATTGATAAATGGTCAAAGAACAGTCAGTTTTTAGTTGAAGAAATTAAAACTATCTATAGTCATATAAAAAATGCTCTAAATCACTATTGATTAGCAAAATGCAAATTAAAACAATTCTAAGGTACCACATCACTCCTATAAGATTGGCTAACATACAAAACAGGAAAATTATAAATGTTGGAGAAGATATGAGAAAATTGGAACACTAATGCATGGTTGATAGAGTTGTGAACTGATCCAACCCATTCTGGAGAACAATTTGGAACTATGACCAAAGGGCTATAAAACTGTGCATGCCCTTTGATTCAGCAATACTATTACTAGGTCTGTATCCCAAAGAGAGCATAAAAATGGGAAAAGGATTCACATGTACAAAAATATTTATAGCAGCTTTTTTGTGGTGTCAAACAATTGAAAATTGAGGGGATGTCCATCAATTGGGCGAATGGACAAATAAGTTATGGTATATGAATATAATTGAATACTATTGTTCTGTAACAAATGGTGAGCAGATGGACTTCATAAAAAACTGGAAAGACTTGCATGAACTGATGTTGAGTGAAGTGAGCAGAACCAGAATACTGTCCACAATAATAGCAACATTATACAATGACTGACTTTATTAGACTTAAATCTTCTGAACAATGCAAGAGACCCATAGTGGAAAATGCTATCCACATCCAGAGAAAGAACTATGGAATCTGAATGCAGATCAAAGCATATTATTTTCTCTGTTTTGTTGTTTTTTTTTTCTTTTTCATGTTTTTTTTTCCTTTTGCTCTGATTCTTCTTTCACCACATGGCTAATGTGGAAATATGTTTAATATGATCATACATGTATAGCCTATGCCAGATTGCATGCCCTCTTAGGAAGGGGGGAAGTATAGGGGGGGGGGAATTTAGAACTCAAAATCTTATCAAAGCAAATGTTGAAAATTTAAAATTAATTGGTTAATTTTTTAAAAAAGAAAATGTAGGTACAGTAGCTGATGTCCATGTCCCTTTTTCCCTAAAGGGGGAATTATAAACAAATAATTCTAATATGCATGGGAATGTGATCTGATCCCAAATGATGGAAGCAATGTAGTTTAATGGAAGAAGCACTGGCTATGGAGTCAGAAGTTCTAGGTTACAGTCTTGCCTCTGATATTCGCTTCCTGTGTGATCTTGGGCAAACCTGGTAACCTGAAGCTTCAGTTTACTCAATGTATATATAATGAGCAAGTTGAACTACTTGACATCTGAGGCCCATTCCAGATCTAGATCTGTGATCCTAAGATCTTTCACTGTGGCAAAGCTGATAGGAAATGCAGTGGCAAGCAGGTAGTAGAAGGAGCAGGAGCAGCTAAGTAATGCAGTGTATAGAGTGCCAGACTTGTGGTCAGGAAGACTAACCATCTTGAGCTCAAATCTGGCCTCAGACACTTACTGCTTGTGTGACCCTAGACAAGTCACTTAACCCTGTTTGCCCCTATCTCCTCATGTGTAAAATGAACTGGATAAAGGAATGGCAAACCATTCCAGGATCTCTACCAAGAAAAGTCCAAGGAGGGGCACAAAAAGTTGTACACAATTGAACAACAAAAGTAGCAGCAGCAGAGCAGCAGCAGCAACAGTAGTCCTTATGGTGGTATGGTGACTTGAAATGTCCGCTATAAGGCAAATAAGGATGCTGTAACAGCAGCAAAACTTGGCACACTCAACTGTTATTTATAGCTGGGAAAATTTGTGAAGACATTGGCCTCTATGCATCTCCCTTGAACTTTTGAGAAATCTTCCTTCTTTCAATATTTCTTCCTGAAGAGGAGTTTTTGAAGCAGCCTATACTCTTACACTTATCCATCTGTCCCCAGCACCTCTGCCTGTAGTGAAATATGCACCCAAATAACTTCGTTTAACCAAATAAATCTATTAATGAGCGGAAAACCTCCTGGTGTGAAATGAAAAATATCGATTACTTTCCACCTGTTAGCAGTGAAATCCCCTCTAGCCAAATGACCCTCTTTAGATGTAAATTTTATCTTCATCTAACACCCCCAGTCCCCCCATCTCAAAATCCTCTAAAATAAATAACTCAGTGTTGGACATATTTTTTCCCAGAATCAAGGTCCATTGATTCAGTGTACCATTTATAGTAATTTTCACTTACCAGACCTCTTAAATATTACTCACACACAGGTTGATGTTTGAAGACCCAAATCCAGGGTGGTGTTAGGTTGGTTTTAAATCAGATTCAAAAGCCTTTCCATTTTTACAGAAGACAGTTCTATTATGATTCCTCCATCCTAGGCTGCACCTCGGCCCTCATTCTGTTTCTGCTTTCACAGTAGGTTTGAGTGTACTGCCTCCCCCTGCCCCACTTAATGAACATATTCTGTACACTTGGAGTTTTCACTTTAGGGCAATGACTGTTTCATTGTTGTCTTTGTATTCCTAGCACCTATTGCAATGCTTTGCACAGAGTAGGTGTTGAGTAAATGATTGTTGGATTGAAGTGGATATATTTTGCAAGTTTAGGCAAAGTAGAATAGATACATGTTCTCCACTAAAGTACTCCTTGGGTACCACATCATTTTAGAGAGGTGGCTGACCCTAGTGTTGAAAGCCATACCAGTGGTGCACAACCTCTGGCAGGTTGAACCAAGCTAGAAAGTCTTCAAGTATAGCTTTTGTGATCAATTGTATGTTTGTTGTCTGAATACAGGGCTAATTAATTTTGGAGAGACTCATTATCAGGTTGGCTACAGGATTATGATTTTTTTGGCCCCCAAAACTCTCAAAAGACCATCTGCTGAGTTATAGGATTACAATCTGTGTTGGTAGAGGGAATATCCCTAAATTATAGATCACGGAAGAATGAAAGAAACACATAAATGCCTATCTACAAACTTACTGGAGGAATGGAATCTGGTTGTCTCACTCAAAAAGGGGTCACTAATTTGTCTCACTGGAAGCAGATGACATTTTATTAGTTTCCCTTAGGTTCTTTTTGTATCTACTGTTCAGAGATAATACTTTCAATGCTTATGTGTTCATCCCTGATACAATCATTATAATTTGGGGAACAATTTGGCATCATGATATTCTTTTTACACTTTACTCTTGGGATAGGATGGGGTTCAATACTGAAAATTAAGTGGAAGGGGCATCATTCCAACAAGGAGCTAACTTGTGTTCCCTGGTGCCCAGGTAGTGGGGTGCTTAGGAATAAACCAGTAACTCCTATGGCAATGGGAGCAATTTTCTTTTCTCTCTTTCTTCTTTTTTTTTTTTTGCTTTTGGGGGGGGCAATTGGAATTAAGCAACTTGCTCAAGGTCACGAGGCTAGTAAGTGTTAAGCGTCTGAGGCCATATTTGAACTGAGGGCCTCCTGACTCTAGGGCTGGTGTTCTATTCACTGCACCACCTAGCCACCCCAGGGAGCAATTTTCTTGTATCTAATAGAGGACTGCTTCATGCCAATGATGCTGAGAGGCAGTGTACTTGTGATGTACTCTGTCTCTAGTTCATAGGTATCTAGAAGCATTGCTATGGCTGGCAGATAACTTATAGGGGCCTCTTGTCCAAGACCATGATGCTGGAAATAGGGTGGAAGCTTATGATAAAGAATGAGGAAGTATTCAAATGTCTTTCATATTTTGAATCATACCAGTTCATCCAGGTTGGTGATTCACTAATCCAGGTGCTAACTATACATGCTCCTTTATTTTTTATCCTCTTTGATCTTGTACTTCTCCTTTCTGGCCATTTTCCTGCTTGTTAGCAGTTCTTCTTGGAGAGAGGGCTGGAGCAGAAAAAAGGAAATAGAAATGCATTCAAAAGAAGAAGTTGGGAAAGGTCTCTACCCAAGGATTACTTTAGCTGAAAGGGTAGGAGCTGTTGATTAAAATGGAATTATGTAATTGTCTTTGGATTTCAATATCTAGAATCCACTAGATCATAAACAAGAGTGTGTTATAATGTGGGATGATGAAGATGAAGAAGAAAATGGACGTGACTACAATCATCCTCTTTGTTACAGCATATATTTAGCCAATGAATTTCAGATCTCCACCTTTCAATAAAATCTTAATTTGCACTCTCCCCACCATGAGTTTTATGTATCCTCCAGGTTTTGTGTGGGAGTCTCAAAACTTCATCCACCTCCACCTCTCAGGGCCTGTAAGACAGACATCCAATTAAAATTGATATCCACACTTAAATGTGCAGGTCAACAGTACTTAGTGCAGGAGATGATAAGGTGTTGTTGAGTCATTTACACCATGGCATGCACACTAATCTTCCACTCCAGAGCAACTGTGGAAGATGCTAGAGTTAGCATCTAAATCTCTCTTTCTCCTTCCCCCACCCTCTCTTCTCCCTCTCCCACTTTTCTCCATCCCTCCACCCTTTTCCTCTCTAACTCCCTCCCTTTTTTGTTTCCCTCCCTTTCTTCTTCTCCCTCCCTATATCCATCCCTCTCGCTGTCCCTTTCTCCCTCTCTCTTTCTCTCTCTATTCCTCTTTCCCCCTCTCCTCCTCTTTTCTTCCACCCCTCCCAGGCTGCGTCAGTCCCCCAGTAGCGTGACGCGCGGGGTCTGGGTGGGAGCTGTCCAGCCGCCCAGGGTGCTGAATGCAGCAGCGGAGGCAGCGGAGGCGGTGGCGGAGACGGCAGAAGCCACAACACTCAGAACCTCTCTTTTCAGTCCGGAGACCTGCAACTCGCCGCCTCCACCGCCTCCCTCCCAACACCACCCTTTTGCTTTGCCTTTGCACCGAAGATCGAGCTGGGGGACAGAAGCCGAGGCGGCGGGCTCTGAACACCGGGGAAGACAAGACGACACCCGACATCCTTGCATTTGATTTGCTTTCTCTCCCTTTTTATAATATATTTGCATATATATTATACATTTTTTTTGCAAGTCAAGGGCAGGAAGCTAAAGCCACATCCTGGCTCCCCCCAAACGCCGCCACATCTCTCCCCTCACCCTCCCCTCCCTTCAGACTCCAGCTTGCACCGCAAACAAGCCTTACCTCGTTGCATCTGCGAGGAGAGGTAGCAACAGCGAATAGAGCCAGCCAGAAGAAGCGGAGAGGAGGGGAGGGCGGAGGGGGGTAGGGACACAGCCAGGTCGGCCGCCGAGAGGTGGGTGGGGGGGCTGCTGGGGGGAGGGGGCAGGGGTAGGAGCTGCAGGCAAAGACACAGCAGCCTTCCCTTTCCCCCTCCCCCTCCCCCAAGCCACCCCAGACGCGGACTGCACGCTTTTATTATTATTTTTAATTGTATTATTACGCTCCTTTTGTTTTTCATATATATACGCATATATATAAAAAACAATATTCCGTCTCTCCAAGTCGGCCCTCCTCATCCTCCACTCTCCTTGTCCCTCCCGGCCCTCACCCCTCACCCCCACCCCACGCCTGCCTTGCCTACGGTCGCATGGCAGCGCTACCAGGGAGCTGGGGCTCAGGGCCAGCCCCCAGGGAAGGAGGAGGAGGAGGATCATGAAGCTCGGACCCGCGGCCGCGCCGAGCGGCTGGCAGCAAGAGGACGAGACGGAGCAGCCCCCACCCCGGAGACAGCCGGACGCCGCCGAGAAGCAGCAACAGCCTCAGCCGCCGCCGCCGCCGCAGCAGCAACAGCAGCGCCGGACTCGGTCAGAGGAGAAAGAGGAGGAGGAGGAGGGTGGGGAGGAAGAGGAGGAGGACGGCGACGAAGAGGAGAAGGCGGCGGAGGAGGAAGAAGAGGAAGAAGAGCAAGGGGTCAGCCCTAACCTCCAGTTCTCCCTGCCCTCGCTGCCCTCCAGCCGGGGCCTTTAATGGAGCCAAGGCGAGGGGACCTCGGATTTACAAGCTACAGCAAGGGTGGTCTGGGAGCCGAGATCATGTAACCCACCCCTTCTTTCCTCCTCCCCCCCTTTCCACACACCCTTTTTTTCTTCCCCTTTAAGCTCACCTCCCTCTTTCCTTAGGGAGGGACCTCCACGCTCAGGAAGGAGCCAGCACTGCAAGAGTTAAACGTGCTTTCCAATCTCTCCCCACCCACCCTCACCCCAAGAGCCACCATCACCTAGTCTCTCTTTCCGAACCTCCTATCTTTTCTCAAAAAAAAAAAATTCTTTATTGTCCAAAAAGCCTTCCCTACCCTCTCCACCCCTTTGGCAGCAGAGGCAAAGCACAATTTCCTATTTCAATAACCCAAATCTTCCTAACTCAACTCTGCTCCTACTAGCCTCTCTGGTGCTTCTGGGATTAATCTCCCCAACTCTCTTCTCCTAGGGCTTGAAACTTCCAACACACCACCCCCTCCCAGCCCTATTCCCTATTTCCTGAAGTGAGTTTACTCCCTTTAGATACATTCATAACCATTTATCAAGAGTAGGTTTTCCCTGAGTTGAGCTCAAGTCCATTTCCTCATTTGATTTAAATTCTTCCTACCCTAGCCCCTCTAATCCAAAAGAAAGACACCTCCACTCCTTACTAGGACTTTGAGGAGAATTGAATAATTCTCCAGCCCCTACCCTACTTCCCATTCCAAAGGAATTCCCAACTAAAAAGGTTTTGGGCCAAAGGCCCAGTTTTATCATCCCCACTCCACAGTCCCCTCTGTTACCCTACCCTACCAACTCAGCCCCTGTTCAAAGGCAGAGAGGAGACCTCCTTGTCCAAACCAAGCCCTGGGTTTGAGGGAAGAAAGAAGATAAAGACAATTATTTTTTTCTTTTGGGAGTGGGGGTGGGGGAGGGTTTAGAGACAACAGATCATAGGAAGTTCACCCTTCAGGGGCATTTAGCATTTTGTGATTTGGAGGAAATTTAAGAGAGGGGAGTGACAAAGTAAACTCTCCCTCAACCCCATAGCACAATACACTGTGGTCCCCCCACCTCCATCCATTCCCTCTATCCCCAAAGACTCCAGTTGGGAGCTCGGCCCTCTCTCTACCATAGGCACATGCTAATGCCCCTGAGTGGGTTCCTCTGGTGGTGGTGGTGCTGCTGCTGCTGGTACTGCTGTGGCGGGTGTTACCAGGCTCCCCAGATGTTGCGCCACCAGGGTCTCCTCAAGTGCCGATGTCGCATGCTCTTCAATGACCTGAAGGTCTTCTTGCTTCGGCGCCCACCGCCGACCCCGCTGCCCATGCACGGTGACCCCCAGCCCCCTGGCTTGGCAGCCAACAACAACACCCTCCCAGCCCTGAGTGCTGGTGGATGGGTAGGCTGGAGGGGTCCTCGAGAGGGGGCCAGTGGGGAGATCCCTCCTCTGCCACCTCCGCCACCCTTGCCACCAACCTCAGCAGAGGACGACTGGGGTGGTCAGGGTGTGGAGCCACCTGCCTCCCTGCTCAGCAGCACCTCCTCAGATGACTTCTGCAAGGGGAAGGCTGAGGACCGATATTCACTTGGCAGCAGTCTGGACAGTGGCATGAGGACCCCCCTCTGCAGGATCTGCTTCCAGGGCCCTGAACAGGTGAGTCCTTTTTCTTCTTACCTTACTCCTTGGCATCTTCTGGGCCTTGAAGATGCATAGTTGCTAACCTAGATGAACCATAATTTGGGCCTTGGAGAGGCCAGTATCAGATAATCTCTACTTCAAAACCCCAAAAGATACATTATGAGTTTCCAGGACTTATCAATGGTTGATTCTTCTCTTTAGGTCTGCCAGGTGGCCAAGGGATGGCATCTTTTGTGTCTCTAATAGTATCTTACCAGTATCTCATGCTAGTGGTTTCTTACCCATCATGGAGGAAAAGGAATGGGAGAAAGTGACTCTGGAAGAGATTTCTTTAGTGTTGCTGACACATTTTAGTTGTTACATTTCCCTTTCCAATGATATAATTCCAGACCCACTCAGAATGCTTCCTCAGGAGCCTCGAACTCAAAAGTAAGGGGTCCAGAGGACAGTAGGGTAAGGAAGCCTCTCAGCAATGATATTTTTCAGGACTCCCTTTGAGTATCTGACTCTATCCAGGGGATACTCTCTCATATCTCAAGACCAGCCTCACAGTTGACTTTTTCTGCTTCCACAAGTTCTCCAAAGACACCCTCCCCTAACTTTCCTCGATAGATTCTGTGCTTTTCATTTTGAGAACATCCTAGCCTCAATAACTTTGTTTTCCAGAGCACTATCTTCTCACACCCACATTAGGATACAAAGGATTATATAGTTTGCTCAAAAATCCTTAGTATTCCACCCCCCCCCCACGTGAATGCACACTGAGTTTCAAGTTTTTCTAGGTAGAAAGATGGGATGGAGGGATATGGGGGAGGGGTGTTTTGGCAATTCTCCTCCTTTCCAAAGAACCTAAAACTGATGAGTTCAGAGACAATTTTTGAAAAGCCTATATTAGGAGACTAATGGGAGGTGAGCCTTGGGTAGAAAGACTTTCTAAAGTTTGGGGGCCATTCAATGAGATCTTTTGGCAATAGGAATACATACCCTCACTGATGGGATTCTGACCATAGTTCCTATTTCCTTGCTCCTCTCTCCTGCCACTCTGGTCTCCTCCTCCTAGACACACTACCTGTCTAAAGTCCTGAACCTACTCTTGTATTTTGGCATATCTGGCACATTTGGGAAGTAGCCATATGTTTCCTCAAAGTACTGAGTCGTGCCAGTTTTTGCCAAGGGAACTCTCAGATGAAATATTCCAATAGAGTGACCTGGATCCAAACCTATAAGGAAAGTGATGAGCTGGGCATGATGAAGAGTTAAAAAAAAACTGGTCCAAACAAAATAAGGTTAGAGCGAGTTTTTTGGAGTATGAAAAGTCTCTGATTTGGGCTTCTGGACATTGAAACAGTCTCATAAACAGCCTTCCTGCTATTCCTCAGTCCCACGTCTATGCTGCTTTGAGCATTCATATCATTAGAAAATGTTCTGCAAATTTACAAGTTATACTTTCCAAGGAATGGAGAGCACATCTGTATGATATATAAGTTAGAAAAGGAGGTTTGGGTAGAAAACCTAAAGGGATGTAAGGAAGGGAAGGAGAACTTGACAGAAGCTTTGGTGGTGGTTAAGAGGACTGGGACAGAGTGATGGTTCTTAGGTAGTTACATTGTGGTAGAGAGAGGATTTGTGAAGCATTTGGTGAGCAAAAGAAGATTTAATATGATGCAGGCAAGATACCCCTCAGTTACTTGCTCCCTTCCTGAATATGAGATGGGTATTGACTTTGTACTCTGGGCAACCTGTTGCAGAATGTTTAATGATCCAGTGTTGGTTTCAGGGCATGGGGATGGGTTCAGGGAATTAGGGATGGTATGTCACAGAATGAAAGTCTGGGAGGTAGTGGCCACTGCTATATTTTAGCTATATCTCAATAAGATGAAATTACTTTAGGAGACTGAGGTCTAGACCAGTACCCATGAAACTCCCTATGAAAGCTTTTCTGCTTTGAACAGAAATGTTCCCACCTACCAAAGGAAAGAGACATTTCTGATTTCATTGATACAGGGAACTCCCAGATGAGAACTCCTCTGTTACCAATGCAGGCCAGCACCTTCTCTACCCTTTCAGTGTTAGACAGATGTCTAAAACACTAAGAGATTAAGTGACTTGATCCGGATCACATAGCCAGTATGTGTGAGAGGCAGAACCTGAACCCAAGTCTTTCTGTCTCCAAGGCCAGCTCTCTATCCACTATTCACACTGCCTTTCAACAAAGTAAGAATCAAGAATCCCACCCAGTTCTCTACTTCTAGACTTCACCTTTCTCCCCAGTTTCTGAATGTACAGCAGAGAAACTCTTCCTGCTGAGAAACCACAGCGAATGAGTACTTCATACTGATTAGTTTCAGTGGGGCCTAGTAACAGGATCGCAACTCCTCCGGCCAAACCCTTCTCTTCTGTGATGGGAAAGAGTCATTCAGTCTTTGGGGAGTTCTCCCTAGGCTCTTGTTCTGCTCCCTTGGGATCTGGTGGCAGAGGCTACCCCACCTCCTCTGAGGTATCTTGGTCCTGCTAGAACAGGTGCTTGTATCTGCCAAGCAGCCAAGTCTCTAGAAAGCAGCAAGATCAGAATTTCAGATATGGATTCTAGGCCTCCCCCTCACCTTTGATTCTTGGCTTTTCTTTAGTAAGTTGTCTCAGTTTTTTAGACATCAGTTTTGCTCTCACTGAAATGAGCAGATGTTTCCTTCTCCTTCTCTCTGCCAAGTATTTGTTGAGAGGCTCCAGGAGAAATTGAATGTAGGTCTAATACCGGTAGCGTTCATTGATTCAATTTACTACAGGGCCTTCCTGAAACTGGAGACTTTCTCTTTTTGTATCTCACTATTTTAAAGTAGTATCAAAGTTCAAACAACAAAATCAACAATTCAGATTTGTTTTTGTTCTTTAAGCTTTTCAAAGCTCTTTCCTCATAAAAACCAACGAGGTTACTGTGATAGAGTGGTAAAAATAATGTCTTTGAAATCAGAGACCTATGATGAAATTCAGGCTGTGACATTTATCCGTTGGTACCTTGAACAAATCTCTTACAAATGAGATAATAACTAAAAAGCATTTAGCACAGTTCTTGGCACGTAGTAAACACTACATAAATATTAGTAATTACCATTTAGTATTATTATTATTGTTATTAATTACTTACCCTCTCTGGCCTTAGTTTTCTTTTTTGCAAAATGAAAGGATTGAATTACATGATTCAGAAGGTTCCTTCCATCTCTAAAATGTATGGTTCTAGGAAGATAGTATATTATTAATCCCATTTTACAGATGAGGAAACTGAGGCTCAGAGAGTTCTTTGTCTATGGTCACACAATTTGTGTCATGGTGGAGTTTAGAACCTAGGCATCCTGACTCTAAGCCTGTTCTCCTTGTCACTATAACACAGGGGAACCTCCTTTGACACTGGGGGATATGTTACTATTGCCCAAATTAAATGTATGTATTATCAGGATATCCCTGCATTTGCTTGTTGTATTTAAGGGATATGTTATAGACAATTTAGGCCATGTTATAATAGGGTCAACTTGAAGCAGTAATTACATCAATAACCCATTCCTTAGAATTCTAAACTGCCTTTCCCAGCTTTCATCTCCCTTCAACTTTGCAGTATCTGTGCCAGAGAGGATGAGGTTTGGGATGGGGGATGACAGGAAGGGGGTCAATTAACCGCCATTTTATGAAAGAGAAACTGAAGAGCAGAAATGGATAACATGGCATCCTTCATCTTAGCTGCTTCAGCTTGTGTCCAGCAGTCAAAATCACAGAATCTCAGAGTGGGAAGAGACCTTGAAAATTGTCTAGTCTACTATGTACCTGGACCAGAATTCCCTTTACAGCATCTCTGATGAGTGCCCATTTAGCCTCCTCCTGAGTGGGGAGCCTACTACCCACTGCCCACTAACTCTTAAGGCAGCCCAGTCTGCTTCAGGACAGCTCTGTTAGGAAGTTTTTCCATAGATGGAGCAGAAATCTGCCATTCTGGAGCATCTACCTGTTGGACACTCTCAGGCCTAGAAGACGAGACATTCTTAGAGGGCTGAGCACTTGGGTCTCCTATTCATCCTCTATCACAGTGGTGTCAAAATTAAGATAGAAACAGAGACCACTAATCTGGTACACAAAGATCCTTGTGTCTGCATATTGACTTTGCTTAAAAATATGATGATATCTATGTTTTGTTATATTTTTATTGATTTTGTTGAATATTTTTCAATTATACTTTAATTTGGTTTGAGCAGCATATTGGAGTGGACCCTGTGTTTGACATCTTTTCTTTTACCATATGTACACTTAATGGCCTTCTCTGTGTACAACACTCCTTTGGGTGCTGGTGGTGATTACAAAGCAAGAAACTGAGTCCCTTGCCTCTAAGGACTTCCAATCTAAATGTTGGTGATTGTAGTAATCAGAATAGCTCCACCTCCATACAAACAGCTCTCTCCACATCACTGCTCACAAACAGACCTAAGTGATTGCCCTGGAAAGCATATTAGTCAGGATGAGGAGAGGCAGAGTTATTGTGAGAACAAGTGATACTTTTGAGATTAGACTCCATTCCATCTGAGAAGGCTGAATAAAAAGCCCTTCTCAATTGCTCTCTTTTCTCCTCCCCTCCCCTCCCCCCCCCTTCTTGGCATTGAAAATGGGTTAAGGATTGAAGAGGGTATGAACTACCCACCCTTCATGAACAAAAGGATTCTCCCACTACCTAAATCACATTCCATTGACTAGCTCAGAGGACAGGGCCCTCCTTCCTAGTTTATTTAAACTGAAGAGATTGTCCTGCCTTCTAGTTTGTCAGGAAAACCACAGTAGAGGCTGTCTGACTGTGGTTGTTGATTACTATTTGAGTACCTACAATGCTCTACGCACAAAGTACTTGTCCTCTATCTTCATTATCAAAAAGTCTTTACTAAGTGCCCATATCTGTCTGGCGCTCAGCTGAGCAGTGCTTCCATTCTAGAGGGGAGAAAACTGAAGAACAGAGATAGGAATTAACTTGGCACAGGCAGTAATTAGCAGAGCTGGAATTTGGACACAAGTCTTCTGATGCCAATCCTCTTTCTGCTGTATCACAAGGTACTGCTTTAGGTAGTGAACCTGTAGGTTCACCTTTTCAGAGGGGGAGGGGTACAAGTGCTATTGGCCCCATTTTACTTAAGTAAACTGAGCCTCAGGTGATGAGACTGCTTCAGTTTTGTCTTTGTCTCTCCAACACCTGGCACAATTCCTTGCACATAGCAGGAGCTCAATAGATGTTTATTGAGTTGGACCATCCAGAGTCACAAGGATCAGAACTGGGACATTTTAACTATAGATGCTAGAAAAACTCCTTTAACTTACTTGTAGTTCATTACAGTGGAGTGATGAGAAAGTTTACTTGCTCACCTAAGGTGAAGTCACAGGAGTTTGTGAACTGTTTTCCATTTGGTCAAGGTGACAGGTTCCCCTGTCACCACCGGAGACAAAATGAGAGCAAAGAGAATCTGATGGCAGCAAGGGGCATTAATGTTAAACCCTTGGAAGGTGGAAGGAAACCTTTCCCCTTACCCCAGGGACCTTTAAAAATGGGTGTACAGAATTGAATGGAGATTAGCCTCAAACAACGGGATGGAAAGCAAGGAAGAAGGGGAGATGTAGAGAGGATAAAACCATATCTGTGAACTTTTTTGGTCACATGCATTGGGATAATAGAAATTAATAGTCATCAGTATGAATTGAAAGCAAGCTATGCCTCTTTTCTCTTCATTCTGTAATTGGTTTCCTTAAGACATTTTCTAAGCAGATAATTCAACTGTGTTTGCTAGATGCAGTTATTTGTACTCTCTGAATCTGATAATATGGGGAACAATAATTAGCCATGGCTGGAAGGAGCCTGTGGAAATGGGGCAGGGTGGCTAAAAGTGATTGCAAACAAATGAGAACATTTGTGAGGCCTGAAAGATTTTAAATCAAGACGGAAATGGATGACTCTGTATATTCTGCTAACTCTAGAACTCAAGGTAGGACATGTTCCCTGGCCACAAGACAAATACAGGACAGACACATGCAAATACTATATATGCAAATGTGCTACATAAACACCATACTTGCTATCACTCTACAATGTACATACACTGTACACTGTATACACTGTGCCATAATACAATATGGTATATAGAAATTCAATTTAGAAATACTTTGTACACAGAACTCATATTCATTATGAGAGAGTAACACTGTAACACAGGCAAGAAACTACCTCTAACAAATATTCTAGGATTAGTATGGAAAGCTGTTCAGATCTCATGGCCAATGAGGATGGAATATTGTCTGGACCCTGAGGATGGATATCCCCTTCAGGAAAAAGAGGAGAGTCCAAGTCACACACAAATGATGAAGTTAGTGTGTTCTATTCACCTTTCTGTCCCTAAGGTTCCATTTCAAAGCTATCAAAACATACTTTCTCCCCATCCCATTCTGTTAAAGCATAAAATTCCAGAAATTTATCCCACAAGAGACTTATTCACAAATGTAGTTATTCTTTCCTAGTAGGCTATGTAAACAGAAAAAAATCCCATTTTAAAACACCCTCTACATGGAATCCCCTCATATATAGTGAAGAATAGAAAATGTATGTCTTTCCTTATTACATGGAAAGCCTATGATGAATATGATGGGAGAATATGGTACTCTGATGTCCTTATTATAATCATTGGTATGATTAACCAAAGTTTATTTATTCCGTTTCTACATTCATTAAATTAATTTGTTCATTATTGGTATTTTCTCTACATGTTGGTCTGTTTTATATCTTATATGGTAAGTCCATCCAGGGCAGGCAGACAGGCAGCAAGCATTTATTAAACACTAACTATGTATCAGGCACTGTGCTCAACCCTGAGGATTCAAATACAAGCAAAAAGAAAGATGGCACCTGTCCTCAAGTAGCTTAATTATAATGGGGAAGACAACACATAAAAGGTAGCTGAAGAGGTGGGAGAACTGTGGTGAAGCCTGAAAAGTCAGGAACATAATTGGAAGGGGAATGAGGCATGACCTTTTTGGGTGGGCCTATCCTCAGAATGGAGGTCCCAGAAAGAACTCTCCAGTGGAAGAAGGAGGCCAGAATGGCAGGAGAGATATTCTAGGTAAAGAAGTCAGCTGAATCAAAATGGAAAAGTCAAGAGAGTCAGAAGCAAAGATTAGAAGAGGAAATGGACTTATTATCTATGTAGGGCTAGGGTATACCTGTTTGTTCATTTATCCATCTCTCTCTCTCTCTCTTTCTCTCTCTCTCTCTCTCTCTCTCTCTCTCTCTCTCTCTCTCTCTCTCTCTCTCTCTCTCTCTCTCTCACCTATATCTACTTAGATATTAAATAAAGCATGTTTTAGGATGAGGAAGAAGCAGATACATGGTCTTCTAATTTAAGTCTAGTGAGGATGTTTAACTAAGAGAATAACTGGAAAACTGGGAGAGAAAGGAGATACCTTGGGAATAATATTCTCTCTTTCTCCTTTCTGTAAATTCTTCCTTCCTTCTTTTTTCCTCCCTCCCTCCTCCTCCCTCCATGCCTTCCTTTCCTCCCTCCCTCCCTCCCTCCCTCCCTCCCTCCTTCCTTCCTTCCTTCCTTCCTTCCTTCCTTCCTTCCTTCCTTCCTTCCTTCCTTCCTTCCTTCCTTCCCTCCTTCCTTCCCTCCTTCCTTCCTTCCTTCCTTCCTTCCCTCCTTCCTTCCTTCCTTCCTTCCTTCCTCCTTCCTTCCTTCTTCCTCTTTCCTTCCTTCCTTCCCTCCTTCCTTCCTTCTTCCTTCCTTCCTTCCTTCTTCCTTCCTTCCTTTTTTTCTTCCTTCCTATTTTTTTCTTCCTTCCCACCTCCCTTAGGTCTTTCTTGCCGTCTTTGTTGTTTTTCTTTCCCGTTGTCTTTCTTAGCTGGTACAATGGAGAACCACAAATGTGGAAGAGCAGTAGTGGGTGGGGATGGGCACAGGCAAAGGAAAGCTATTCTGATGGGTATAGGAATGAAATGACAGAGCAGTTTCACGTATGAGAGAAAAGAGGCCAAGTTGGAAGTGAGCCCAGAAAGAAAGAAAAAAAAAGATGCTGGCAAGCACATACTGTATAGCTGTAGCCATACCACCCCCATCTATAATATAGACACTGTATTGTGTGTGCATATAATATCTACAGCTATCTTAAGGGGAAAATAAGAAGGGTGTGCACATAGGGGTGGGCTGGCTGATGACTGAATATTCGAAAGTAAATATAGTACAATTTTGGTGATCTCATGGAGGGAAATTGTCAAGAAAAGCATTGTCTGGAAGAAAGAAAAAAGCCTGGGGAAAGATTTTTTTTGCTAGAATTAGGTAGATGCAATGTGGGGCAGTGAATAGATCACAAGAAAATAAAATGACTTTCCCCCTCTTATTCCTGACTTTGTCACTAATTAGCTACAGGACCTTGAGTAATTCATTTCTCTTCTCTTCTCTGGGATGCATTTGTAAAATTAGAGGATTGGACTAGATAACTTCAAAGGCCCATTCTAAGTTGAATGTTCTAAGATTTCATTCTTTTATACTCTTCCTCCATTGAGGAGGTGATAAAAAAGAAGAATTATGAAAAGTTTCTGAATATAAATGAACATATTCTACTACCAACCTGAGATATGACCCTGGGCAATTGCTTCCTCTTTCTACAACTCATTTCTGTTTACAAGATTAAGAGGTTGGATCATCAGGAAAGTGATTTAAATTTTACTCAGCCTTACTTACCCCACTTGTAAAATAAAAAGTTTGGACTCTATGATTTCTAAGACCCCTTCTTGCTCTGATATTGTATGAATTTATGAAAGGCATGTGATTCCAGGGCAGGATTCTTTTTTTTTACTCGAGACATAGTTTGAATTTCATTTTATCATTGACATGAGGTTCCTTCTAAAGAAACTTAAGAGATCATTCTAATGTCCCAACACAGAGGAGACATTCAATAAATATTTGTAAATCATGATGATTCTTTTCCCTTGCTATCTCTCTAGGCACTCAGTACAACTAAAAATGATAGTTTAGGCCCTCTTTCTTTCATATATGAAGACACAAATGCTTACACAGACATAAAGCAATGAGATTAAAACCACAACTCTTCTGTGAAGACTTCTTTCATTAAAATATAGTCACATTCCATGTATAGGAGTGAGGAAAGCATAGATGAAATTATCTCCAGGGGCCATTCCAGCTCCATGAATTCCTGATTCTGTAATGATTAATGATATCTCATCCTGGGAATAATTATGGTCATTTCCCAGTTTGTGTCCATTTTGCTATGAATGGTTCTATTCTCATCATAATGAAGAAACTTGTGTAATCATGTGTGATTTCTTGTACCATAGTTCCTGACTGGTCACTGTGTATTTGTAGAGGGTGTTCCAAAACTCTTAGTTGCAGCATGCTTTAATAGCTCAAATATGTAGTCATGTTTGAAAATATGGAAAGTAGAGGTTAACAATTTGTTATATGTGCAGAGTAGAGAGTTACTAGCTAGACAGGAAAGGTGTGCAGGCCTGGGCACAAATGGGAAAACAATTCAGTTCAATTCAACAAGCATTTGTTATGTACTTACTATGTTCAAGACATTGTACTAAGGCATCCCCACCTAGGGATATATTAATGAAAGGAGAGACAGTTTTGCCCTCAGGGATCTTACATTCTATTGGAGATGGGGTGGAAGGGGAAGAAATTACAACATTTATACAGCTAAGTGAATATATTGTAATTTGAAGAGGAAAAAAATTCTAATTAGGAAAGAAGAGGAAATCTTTCCATAGAAAATGAGTAAGGATTCTAAGAGGATTCTAAGGAGTTGGAAAGGGGCTATATTCCAGGCCTGAGCAAAAAATCATGGACATAAGAGAGGGAATGATGAGTTGTGAGATTATCAAGTAAGCAGCCTGGTTTGCCTGGAACAAAAGAGTTATGAGGGGAGTAATACAAATACTTGAAATGTAGATTGAAACCAGACCATCTACAACTTTAATTGCCACATTTGTATTTTATTTATAGATAATAAGGAACCATTGAAGTTTCTTGGGCAGGGGTCTCAAGAGGGGAAGGGCAAGGTCAATCTCATGCTTTAGAAAGATCATTTTGATAGCATGTGGAATTTGGATTGGAAAGGGGAGAGACCAGAAGCAGGGAAACTAGTTAGGAGGTTATTATAAAAGCCTAAGTGAAAGGAGATGAGGCTGTGAACTAAGGTGGTAGTTGTGTGAGGGAGGGGAGAAAAAAGTTTGCACTCAAGCATTGTTGTGAAGTTAGAATCAGCAAGACTTGGTTGCATGTAGGGCTTCATAAGATTACAGATTTACAACTGGAAGGGACCTTGAAAAGTGAGATAAGAGTTGAGGACAACTTTGAGAGGAATAAATCTGGTTGACTGGAAGAATGGGGATGACCAAAACAGAAAAGAGGTAGACAGTAGGCTTGGGAGTGAGAAGAAGATGATTCATTGAGTTTTAGACATGTTAAATTTAAGATTCCTGTGGGACATCCAGGTGGTTATACCTAGAAATTAGTTGAAGATGTATGACTAGAACTCAGGACAGAAGATTAGGAGTGGAAATGAAGATTTGGGAACCATAGAGATGATAATTGAACTCATGAGTGATGATTAGCGAGAGTCTAAAGTGAAAAAATAAAATAATAGGACTCAGTACATAGCTTTGGGGGACAATCTTGTGTAGGGAAGAGGAGATAGATAATAATCCAGCAAAAGGGACTGAGAAGCTAGTGGTCAAACAGTTAAGAGGAGAGCTAGGGGGGAGTAGTATAATAAAAGCTGAGGGAAGAGGGAGTATGCAGTAGGAAGGTGATGCTTGGTAGTGTCCAAGTGGTCAAGAGGAAATTAACTCATCAGTAATGGTAGAAGGAGCAGTTTCAATGGAGTGGGGAAGGGGTCGGAAGCCAAATTATAAGTAGAAGGTGAGGAAGAGGAATCAATGAATGTCAATAACATTTTGTAGGCATTTGATTAAAAGAGAAGAAAGAGCAGTTCTTAGCTGATTCCTCCCTCTGCCAGATACTCTTAGCATTTAACAGAATCCCAGAAATTAAAGACAAGTGATTCAGATCCCCTACTTCTTTATTGGGAGACCTTCAAACACTCAGTGGCTGTTTCCTTTTCCTCATACTCCCATCACCTTCCTCTCCTCCTCAAGTTACTCCTACGAGTGTTTCAAGATTCCAGATTGTAAACATTGTATTTTGTTTGCATAAAATATGTAGAAAAGACCAAGACCCACAGAATATTGAAAGACTTGGAGGAAGACTAGGGAGATTTTTGGCAGAGGATTTATGATAGTAGACAAGAATTGCACAGCACGAGAAGATGAGGATGCTTTGGTAGAAGGAATATCCAAAGAGGGGAGTTCATGGATACATTGAAGTATCAAGACAAAACACATGGCCATCTTTGGGCCCACAGTTATGGGCTTGTCTTCATGTAAACTGCTTCTGTTCAGCAGGCATGCTTCTTCTCTGCATTTTCAGTCTCAGATGTGCCTCTAGTCTCTCGTCATTGGGCCCTTTGCTCATTCCTCCATTTGAAATATGTTCCTCCTCCTCAGTAGTCATTATGAACATTAATCAAGATGCCCTTTATTAAACATGTATGAGTATGTGGCAGCAGCTGGACAGAAATATCGAGAAAGTAGAGACAGGAAAATCTCAAGGAGTTACAGTCCAGAATGGACATGTGAACACAGAGTTTTATGAGGATATATAGCTAATGAAACAAGAACACCCAAATCACAGACACTGTCATTTTGAACAGTCCTTTGGATTTAGCCTGCAGAACTCTAGGAGCCAAGCAGTGGGGGCATAGTACTACAGCGATAGAGCCCTGGGAGTCTGTTATCTTGGGACTGAGGGAGGGACTGGGGACAGTCATACTTTGCAGGATGGAGATAGCCAAAGAATTATGCCCTGCTGGATGTATTGGGGCAAATACCCAGTTGCCCCTCCCTAGTTATGGTTCTGAGACTCTGACTTAAAAGTTTTATTGGTTTAGTAATCTTCAGGGTGAGAGCTGTCTGTGTCTAGAAATAAATGATTCTTTTGTACAATGGTTAAAAAAATGGAAGGAGTTTGGGAAATAGGAAAGATCTTCATCAGGTCCTGGTTCCAGTTGTGCACCCTAGGTCAGGTTATTTCACCTTTGAAGCCTTGGTTTTCTCATCTTGTAAAATGATGATAATAATACTGTAATGTTTAGCTCAAGAAGTATTGGGAAATAATGGATGGAGAGCTGTCCTCTAAATCAGGAAGACCTAGGTTCAAGTCCCACCATTAACCCATATTACCTCTGTGGCACTGAGCTAATTACTTAAGTTTTTAGTATTCTAGTTAAGATGATAAAAATTGCAGAGAAAGTACAGAAGTGTGTTAGTAGAGGGAGTTTCTTCATCAGGAGTTCCTTTCACCAATGAAAGCATAATTCCAGAATAAAAAAATCTTCCACCTTATCTCACAGGGTTATTGTGGAGCAAGTACATTGCAGAACTGTACAATGCCATCCAAATGAGATTTATTGCTGTTTTTATAATAAATCATATTCTTTTAATCTCTCAAGCTTTCTTCTTCATGCTTTGCTCACTGTCATCAACCTTCAAAAGGATGCTTTATTTTAGTTTTCAATTGTATCTTCCTTTCTCCTGATATTTCTTGTTGATATTATCACTATTTGTCCTTCATTAATGAGACCTTTCTTCTCATAGAACCTCAAAAATTCTAGTGAGAAGGGTTCTTCGAGGTCATTGAGTTCAACTTCTTTTATCACTTCTCCCCTTAGTATCCTGGAGAAAGATGATTCCATGAAACATAACTCCATCTGAGGGTTAAAGAAATAGAAGAGAGAGGCTATTAAAGTGCATTCCTATCACACATTCTGAGTAAATATTGATGATAATGATGATTATGATGATGGAAAAAGCATTGCTGCTAAGCTAGCAAGAAGGCACATAGTGTTAATCAACCAGTACCCTTGGATTCTCATTAATGACAGATGTGGGAAGCTAGAGAAAATGTGTAAGAATTCCTAATAGGGAAAGGAATATGGAGGAGTAGAAAAAGCATATGGATGTTGGAATAAGAAAACCTGAGTTGGAGAGATAGCTCTGATACTGATTAGCTTTGTGACTCTGGGAAAGTAACAACTTCCCTGAACAAATCTCTATTTCCTCAATGTATAAAATGGACAATACAAGCAGCCAAGGCATAATGAATGGAGAATTAACCTTTAAGCAACAAAGACCAGCATTAAAGTCCAGCCTCTGACACAAACTGGTGGTGTGATACTGGACAAGTCACAATCTCTTTATGCCAAAGGCATAGACTCTAAGTTTGAGAGAAGATGCATTGGTGGGGGGAGTTTCCTTATTCATGAAATTATCAATTCCATCCCAATTTCTGTGATTTACCCTTTCATTCATATAGCAATACTGGAAGAATAATAGTATATAAAAGATGGACTTTTGTGCCACAAAACAGCTTAGTATCAAATTCCCAAATGTGATCCAGCTAGTTCATTGTCCCTCTTTAGGCCCTGTCCAAAATATATGAACTGATAGACTAACTCAATGGGTCATCTATCCAGCAACATAATATGAACAGTGGGGATTCTTTATCCCTCTGTTCTGTTTTGTTTTTTTCCTGTGTGGATTGTTTTATCAATCTCTTGAGAGTGGTCCTAGATTTCAAAGGGAAACCTCTACAGTATACTGGAGCTTGATGTTATTAATACAATTCCATCCATAAACAGTAGTATTTGAAGGACCTCATCTTCAGTAGGAAATCTCTCTTCCATTTGACCTCTGTATATGACATTGGCAAATGTCTTCAGACAAGTATGTCTTCTGTCTTGTACCTCACTTGATATTTGTAAACAGAGGGTCTTTGAACAAAGTTAAAGAAGCTTGTATAAGCTTAACACACACATGGGATATTATTTATTGGAATTCTTTTTTTTTAAAGCAATTGGTGTTAAGTAACTTGCTCAAGGTTACACGACCAGTTATTTCTGGGTGTGGTGCTAAGTATCTGAGCCCGGATTCGATCCCAGGTCATCCCGACTCTGGGGCCAGTGCACTTACTCACTGAGCCACCTGGCAGCCCCTAAGTAATTGGGGTTAAGTAACTTGCTCAAGGTTACACGGCCAGATGTTTACGGGTGGGTGCTAAGTGTCTGAACCCAGCTTCAATCCCAGGTCATCCTGACTCTGGGGTCAGTGCTCTTACTCGCTGTGCTACCTGGCTGCACTATTTATTGGAATTCTTGCAGGTTAAGTTTTGCTCTGCCATTTAAAAAAATTACTAAACAATAAATAGAGTGATATCTTGTTTTCTATATCTTTTAGACAGTTGTATGACCCTGAAAATGTGGTCTGCTGTGAATAATAATTGGATAAAGCCACCTATTTCCTTCTCATATTTTCTGTAGTTCATTCTTACAAAGCTTTTTGATAGATTTTATGTCTGTCTTTAAATGACACTGGGTCTATAGAAACAGAAAAGAAAGCATCCCTGCTCTCAATAGGCTTACCTACTACAGAAATCATAATAGCTGACATTTATTTGGGAAATTGTTTATAAAATGCTTTACACACATTATCTTCTTTGGTTTTTGTAGTAGCCTTGAAGAACTATGCTACTATTAACTCCATTGTATAGGTTAAGAAACTGAGGCTCAGAGAGAGAAAGTGGTATGCTTATTGTCACTCAGTCAGTAGATGTAGGGGTGGGGTTTGAAACCCGAATCTTTCCTAACTACAAGTCCAGCCCTTTTTTTCCACTTTACCACATTGTTTGATGTGAGTTATGATTAATTTTCTTCTTTGGCATTTGGATCAATTTGCAATCTCATAATGTGAGTATTTTTTCCAGTGGTACATATCACAAGCCATGAATGCCTTTTTACCTTATATGATTATTGTCCACATTCTCCTATATCTTCCATTGAGTGCCCCTCCCCCTATGGCAAGCAACATCTTTTAGAATTGTTCACATGGCATGGATACCAGTGGAGGACATGAGCTGTTCATTGATTATCCATCAACCTTTATTATAATTCATCTCTCAGATAACACTTTTCCTGGGCAGTTCTTTGATGCTAATATGTTGCAGCTTACTAATGACCACTATGGCCCTCACCATTGCCTTTAGGGTGACATACACATTTAACTCTTCAGAGAATATTGAATATTTCATGATTTGAAACCATACATCTTTGACAGAAGAATATTCTTTAAAAAAATGTCAGCCACAAACAGGAGCATCTGAAGGACCTTGCCATCTAAAGAGATTCCCTCTTTACTTTGAATGCTTGGCATTCTTCATGACAGTGGCAGACATTGGTGGTGACCAGACATTTTCCTGGATTTGCTTTGTTTTGTTAATCAGTCATCAAATTTGCTTCTATTGTTGCATTTTTGGAGGAATTTTTTATAATTTTGGTTTAAGGTTGGAAGACAAGCTGTTGGTGGAAAAATTTTCAATTGGTAGTTTATTCTTCTGAGTTTTTTTTTAATGTCTACAAACACTAAGCACAGTGGAATCTTGTTTTCTCTACACCTTTTGCTCAATTGCGCAGCTGTAAAGATGTGATCTACTGGGGCGGCCAGGTAGCACAGCAAGTAAGAGCACCGGCTCCAGTGTTGAGAAGACCTGGAGATCGAATCCCGGGCTCAGACACTTAGCACCCACCCAGAAACACCTGGCCGTGTAACCTTGAGCAAGTTACTTAACCCCAATTGCTTAGGGGTGGCCAGGTGGCTCAGTGAGTAAGAGCACCAGCTCCAGTGTTGGGATGACCTGGATCAAACCCCGGGCTCAGACACTCAGCACCACACCCAGAAATAACTGGCTGTGTAACCTTGAGCAAGTTACTTAACCCCGATTGCTTTAAAAAAAAAAAAGATGTGATCTACTGTAGTTGACTGACTGGATGACTTTAGAATAATGTTTCTAAGCTTTCCTATTTCCTTTTCATACTTTAATCAAGGATATTGTGTGTGTGTGTGTGTGTGTGTACACAGGACAGCTAGGTGGTGCAGCAGATAGAGTGTCAGTCCAGGAGTCAGCAAATCTCATCTTCCTGAGGCCTCAGACCCTGGGAAAATCACTGTCTCACTTTCTTCATCTGCAAAATAAGCTAGAGAAGGAAATAGCAAGCCACTTTAGTATCTTTGCCAAGAAAACTCCAAGTGGAGTCACAAAGAGTTGGCCACAGCAGAACAATAACAAATATATATGATACACATACACATATACACACACAATAGTATGTATGCACACATATATGTATATAAACACACATAAGGGCATCCATGATTTGTATATACATGTATGTATAATATTCTCATAAAGATTGTATAGACATTCAAAAGTAAGCTTACTGATATTCTCTATCAGCTTTTTTTCTATAATAATAAGTGCTATGATTTTTCCTATTAGTAAATGTTCTCCTCTTTTAGATATCTTGAAATGTGTTCCTTTAATGCCTTCAGGACTGTGTTACTTCCAGCACTTCCTCTTCTCCCTCCATGTGTACTTGGTCCAGTCCAGCTACTATTCCTATTTTTTTTTAAAGTAACATTTCTATTTCCTCATGAAACAGATCAGGGATGGTGATATTAGAGTACAAATATTATGACTCTACAGTTATCTATGCGAAAAAATTCTTATGTAAATATTCAAAGATCCTTTCAATTTTTCATCTGTTTGTGGCTCTATTAGTTTCATCCTTTCTGATATGATCTGGCTAAGTAAATTGAATTTCTCACTAAGTTTTCTATAAATTTGTTGTCCCCTTTCTTGCCTTTCACCAATTTCTGAAGTTATGCTTCATTCCCCCTCCATAATTTTACAAATTGGTTTATGTTGTAACAACAACAACAGTAACAACTCAAATTTATATAGCACCTATGATGAGCTAGGCCCTGTGCTAATTATTATCTCATTTGATCCTGAACAACAACCCTGGGAGGTAAGTGTTATTATTGTCTCCATTTTATAGTTGATTAAAATGAGGCAAAAAGAGGTTAAGTGACTTGCTCAGGGTCACTTAGTAAATATTTGAAGCCAGATTTAAACTCAGGTCCTCCTGATTTTAGCTTCAGTGCTCAATCCACTGCACAACCTAGCTGTTCTAAATTGTCATTGATTCTGGTGACCATATCTTTTCACTTGGCAAAGACAATAAAACATTTATTAATTGAGGAGATTTCTAGCTCTTTTAACTTCTTGGTTTTAGGACTCATGGTCCCAAAGAGAGGCATTATGTTGTAGTGGATAGAGTACTAGACTTGGAATCAAGAAAATGTAGGTTTGATATTTACTAGCTGTTTGACCATGGACAAATCACTTAGCCCCTCTGAGTCTCAGTTTCCTCATCTGTAAAATGAAGCAGTTGGTCTTGATGACTGCTAAGGTCCTTTCAAGCTCTAAATCTGTGATCCTGTGATACAGGTAACCTATTAGTAGCAGACTGGGTCAGTGTCTGTTCTTTTATCTAACTCTTTTTAGGAATCAACCACCTTTTTATAGGTCAGATTGAGGTTACTTTAATTGCAAGCCATAATTTCTTCTCATTATTAATCTAATGTGGCATTGATTTTGAGCTTTGCTCTAACAATTCAAGTGACTGACAATACTCAAACAGCTAATTCATAAATTACTTTATTTGCAATCATTCTTGTCTGTTAGCATTAATCAGTTTTAGTTTTTTTTTGTGATGCTATTCAGTGTTTGCAATACCCAGCACCTCCTGCCTCTCTTCTTGAAGAAAAATATTAATCTTATATAAGTATCAAGATTCTACATGTTCTATAAGGCTTTGTTTTCTCTCATTCTTTAATCTTAAATATGTTTTCTTTGACCATCTCTCTTACTTCTACCTTTTCATTTCAATCACTGAGTAATAAAATATACGTGATTTAATTATTCATGGATAAATCTTATTAAAATCCTTTTTTATATTACTTAACATTTCCCAATGTATCCTTTCCTCTTCTCCCTCTCAGTCCTTTATTACAAAGAATAAAAAAAGATAAAGATCGGCCAAAACTAACCAATATATCCAAAAAAGTCTGCTATTGCACATAGTGTTATATATAATGCACTAATTCTGCAAAGAAGGAGAGATACCTTCTCATATTTCTACTTTGGACCCAAGCTTGGTCATTCCAATTTTATAGCATTCCATTTCAAATGTTTGTTCTTTTCAGTTACATTGTTGTCACCACTGTGAATGTTTTTTTTCCTAATTCTGCTTATTTAATTTGCACCTAAATTCTAGTTATAGCTTTGCATCAGTTCATATAATTTTCACATGCTTCTCTGTATTATTAATAATAAATAGCTAGCATTTATATGGTGCTTTAAAATTTGCAAGGCATATTACCTATGTTTCCTTATTTGATCATAGTTAATGTAGCCATCACTTCTTGTAACACAGTATCATTCTATTACATTTCTGTGCCATAGATTGTTTGGCTATTTCCTAATCTATGGACATCATTTTTTTTTTCCAATTCTTTGCTGCTACAAAAAAAAGTTCTACTGTGAATATTTTGGTATACATGGGACCTTTCTTTTTTGTCTTGGACTTCTTGGTACATACCTAGCAATAGAATCTCTTGGCCAAACAACATGAATGTTTTAGTTATTTTTCATAAAATTCCAAATTGCTGTCTAGAATGTTTGGCCGAATTCAAGTATTCCCATCTTCCCTAATACCCCTCACACTAATTGTTCTAATCTTTTTTCAGGTGCTTTTATTTAAAGGGTCTTAATAAGCTCTTTAGAATGTATATTTACCCCTTTCTTATCTGCAAGACTTGTTGACGGATAAGCTACAATTATCTTTATGGTAGTCTTTTTGAAAATGTCATCAGCACTGCAATATAAGATGACCAATTCCATTGAAATGATGCTTGTCATTGTTTTTGGATGTGTAATAAAATAAATTCCCCTAGCAGATTTCTTTACTTCTGCAAGGAGGCCTATGAGCCACCCTTTTAGCTGCAACTTCTTCTAGTCTTCTGGTTTCATGTGTAGTAAAATAATTTATAGGTCAAAATAGGTATGTTTCAGTTCTTCCAGTAACAAATAAGTCATTGATCACCTGATACCAGACAAGTTCCTCATATTTAACATAACAACGACTAAATTAATTTTTGCAATAGTCTAAATACTATCATTCATTCTATCAGCACTATACTCCCTTTTCTATCACTCTACCAGTTACTTTTATTTCTATGATATTGTATGGTTTGTAGTATTGGAAAGACAGTTAGATCTTTCAGTTGAATTGAGGACTTATCTGGGGAATTTTTTTACCTGAGTAGAATTGGAAGAGAGACACACACGATCAGACTCTTTAATTTTTTCTTTTGTTTGATGAATTGAGAATTCTTGCTGTGAAAAATTCATCACCAAGTGCCTGGCCTACTGGTGATGAGTCTTTTCTGTACTTATCTGGTCTGGCCTTCAGGAAGCAAAAATCTTCCGTTGCTAATATTACTTGTAGCCTTCTTTCCATGGTAGGAGTGATAGAGATTGCACTTGGATAATATAACCGTTGAGAATCCAGTCATCTTCATGCCACAACAAGGCACTGGAGTTTATGCCATAATAAAAACCAGTTAGCAAATCCATGAATTATTATTCTTTTTATACCACTCTTAGTTATTATTTTAATCATGTACCATGCCTTGATTACTTCATGGTCTGAGCCCATAAAAGTCTTAGCTGACCCTGGGTCCCTGGAATGAACTCTAAGGTACATTAAATCCAAATATACCTAGGGACATAGGATCATAGGTTTAGAGTTGGTAGGTATCTGAGAGGCCATCTTGTCCAACCCCCTCATTTTAGAGATAAGGATACTGAAGCTCAGGAAATTGAAGCAACTTGTCCCAGGTCTGGCATGTAATGAGTGTCAGAGGAAGAACTTTCACACGTTTCTTCTGACTCCAAAACCAGTGATCTTTTCCACTCTACTATGTGGTCTCTCACACTTCTAGAAATTCAAATGCATTCTTAATTACTTATGAACATCAAAGGCACTAAACTACATTAAAAAACATCCCTTCTGTTAAATAGATAATTAGCTTTGACAATAGAAATATGAACAGAATAATGAATCTTCTAGTTGTATTTGACTGCAGGCGAGAGTAGCATACTGTCCTGGTGTTCTGGGCCGGGCCTGACTCATGCCAAGCCCTTGGTACTTTAGGTTTGATATTGGAACAAGATGGGACACTTGTTGGTCATTTAACAGTTAACAAAAGGAGATTTATTTAGCCACAGAAAAGGATGGACATTTACCAAGGATGAGTATTGAGAATCCTTTGAGTTGATTCAGTTGAATGTAGCTTTCATTGCAATCTACCAGTTAAGCATCTGAGAGACCCTTCATCTCTTCACAGCTTTTTTGTATTCAGGTGATGAGGAAGGAATGTCAACTGTCTGAACCTATATTTTCTTCAACTAAACACATCTCAAGGAATATCTTGATACCTTTCAAGAAAAAATTAGCCTAATTAGCCTAATCTTCATGAGGATATTACTCCTAACATATGTGGTCTTATGCCAAGATAAATATATATACATACACACACATATATAAATTGGGGATTGTTGTTTGATGGCTATGGGAGCTCACTTAATAAGCTAAATAAGGCAGAGCAAAAGAAATTATCCTTTTCTGGGAAGGCAAAAAGTCTTAAAGAGGAGGACTGGCAAGAGTTATCATTGATCAGCTGGTTGAATTAGGACATCATATGCAGAAAAGGTAGATGAAAACAGATTCTGATGCATAAAGTTATTTGATAAGCTGATAGGCAAATTTAGTTGACATTTATATAACACTCTATAATTTATCATATGAGAAGGGAGAATTACATCTTTCATTTGAATTAGGGTCTTAGCTGATAAATTTTGTTATCTATTGTAGTATAGAATAATTGCTACCCAATGCAAAGAAGCTGGATTCACTGGATTCACAACGAGTAGCTCTTTCAGCCATTAATGTCCTTGCTCTCTATGTAGCAGTAACCCTCTAGGATACAGATAGAGATTAGAGGCCCAGGAGTCCTGAGATACTGAGATTCAGGAAATCTAAATTCTCATTCTGGCTTAGCCACTAACTCAATCAATATCTGACCTTGGATAAGTCACTTCCTTATTCATGTCTCAGTTTCCTTATTTGTTTAAAAAAGGGGGGGGGGCTTGGTGGAGTTGGACTAGATAACCTCTGAAGTCCTTTGTAATTCTAATATTTTATAATTATAAATTAGGATGAATAAAAGGTTACCCTACTTCCTAGTTTATAATAATTTTAGGGCATTCATTATTATCCCACCAAGTGTTAGCACTGGCAGTACATCTAAACAGTTTTTTAAATGGCTTGGATGACATTTTCAATGACAGAGCCATCGATAATTTCTAAGAGATGCTAGGATAGACCTTACCTTTGGACATTTCCTTTGAAGCATGGTTGGCAGCAAAATACGTTATTGAATGGGTGGCCATTCCTGTGTTCCTAAAGATTAACCCAATTCTGGTTGGCCAGAGATAGAAATAGTGAGAAAATAGATTTTTTTTTGTTGGAAAGCAATGAGCCTAATAGAGGCAGAAAGAGCCCTGGAATGAGTCAGGAGGTATATCAAGGTTCTCATACTGACTCTGTCACCAACTTTCTGTTCTTTGCCCCTATTGCTTCCTAAAAATATCATACTTATTTGTGGAACTGTTATGTTTTTTCTATTAGACCATAAGATTGTTGAGGGTATATACTATGTCATTCTTCTCTTTTGAGTCCAACATTTTGCACATTTAGGGGTATGATAGATGTTTGTTTAATAAAATTGAAGTGAGTAGAAAATGTTGTGGTCTAGTGTGACCTTGGGCAAGTAAATTTACCTAACAGTGTCTTTTTTTCAAATGGAAATCATAATCATCACCTCACCATTATCTATATAGTGCCTATCTCCCTGGATTGTAGTAAGGATAAAATGAGGTTATGCAAAATGCTTTGAGAAATATAAAATGCTAAGTAAATGTCAACTGAGAAGCAGCCTTAGTAGTGGTTAAATTGTTGAGATCTTGCCTTTGACACATATAATACTGGTTTCTATGGTCCTGGGTGTAACAGCAAGAACCCAGCATACCCAGGATGGCTGCTAGCACAGGTTCTTTGATCTGCTTTTCTAAAGGAAAGAAACTCAAAAAGGGTTAACAATAATACTTTAATCAAGCATATATGTAATTTCCTTAGTTCAGGGGAAAAATTCAACACCCTGAGCTTCAGAGAAAATATAAACAGAAATTATGAGCAGAAAAAAAAATGT
Organism: Petaurus breviceps papuanus; assembly: GCF_028583685.1. Lineage (NCBI taxonomy): Eukaryota > Metazoa > Chordata > Mammalia > Diprotodontia > Petauridae > Petaurus > Petaurus breviceps. The sequence goes on from NW_027187376.1 coordinate 2,737,511, forward strand.
GGTCAGAGAAAATAACAGAATTCAACAGACAAACAGATAGGGCTTCTAGCTATCTGACCATTACATGCATACATAGTTATCAGAGAGAGAAGCACCAACATCTGGGTTTTCAAAGCCAGAGGATTCAATGGCTACCAGGATTTTCATCTGGCCAAATCACACAACTCTTCCTGTAAGTGAGCCCCAAAGTAAAACCTCACCTCAGAGCATATAGACCCTTCTTCAGGGTTAGAGGACATCACAACCTTTGTGACCCACTGCTTAATTGCAAAGTAACAAAAGTTGTGGGCCTTCTTGAAAAAACAAGCCTCCCCCAAGCAAAGCTTCTCTTGTTTGGCTCCAAGTGAGGCCCATTAAGGGGCAGGGAAGATTTTCAAATTCCCTTACCATTACACTGGGCAAGTCTCTTCCCCTCTCAGTGTCCCAGGCAACTTTCTAACATTACAAGTTATAGAATAGTTGCTGATGTGTACCAATATGATTAATTTCCTTATGGCAGTTCCCAACATCAATGAAATTTCAGATCTGGACCCTCCTCACTCACTATGTCATCTGTTACTACAGATTGTGATTTATAGGTTTCTGGAAAAGTGAGCCAGCACTTTCAAGTCCCTAAAATTCTACGAACATTTTAATTATTCTTTTGGGTGAAGAATTATTCTCTTCCCCTGTTCTCCAAATTTAAACTAAAAACATGTCTTGAGGAAGAACACATTATGTCTTTTATACATTGTCTATTAATTCTTCAGGTGGATGACAAGATAGATGAGGCTAGGAAATCCTGGGATTCAGGAGGAAGGAAGTCTTGAAAAAAGATAAAAGACATAGAAAAGAGAAGTGGTAGGAAAGAGGGGGTGGAGAAGGTCTAATACAAAAACTTCACAGTTTTATGAAAGACTAGTTTCTCCCATGGCTGACTGCCAGTATGTATCCATTGAGGCAGTATTTTGTAAGGAAAAGCATGTTGGATTTAGGGTTTGAGATCTAGATTTGAATTCAGTTTTACCATTTACTTGTGGAATTTGGGAATAGTTTTTTTTAATCTGTAGGGTTCATAGGATCATGGATTCAGAGCCAGAAAACCTCAGAAGTTGAGAGAGAGAAAGAGAGAGAGAGAGAGAGAGAGAGAGAGAGAGAGAGAGAACCTTGATTCACTTTCTATATCTGTAAAATAAGAGAGTTGGACCAGAAGGTCTCTATGGTCTCATCTGGCTCTGTGTCCTATTACCTTTTTATTTTTAGTTATACACTTTATGTCATAAAAGGCACTGCCCCCCCCCAAAGAAGAAGAGAAACTTTACTACTGTGTTTCCCCGATAATAAGACACTGCAGAAAAACACCAGAGGGCTTATTTTCAGGGGAGGGCTTATTTTAATGAACATTGACAGCAATTTTAATAAACAGGTAAATGTGAACAAAAAAATGTACCTTTATTCAATAAGCAAATCACTAGGGAAGAACAGGATGACGCGCTCACTGCTGCAGCTGTGATTGGATGCAGCTCGGAGCACGGTGTGTGTTTCACGGGGGGGGGGGAGGGGAACAATAGCAATCTCAATAGGGCTTATTTTCGGGGGAGGGCTTATTATCGGGGAAACATGGTATAAAGTACATATCTCCAGACAGCTAAGCAAAACAACTGAGATCCAACAGTACATGTCCATGTAGTACTTTTGTACTTTTTAGTACTTTTAGTACTTTGGTAGTACTTTTCAGGGCAGCTAGGAGGCACAGTGAATAGAGAACCCTACCTGAAGTTGGGAAGACCTGAGTTCAAATCCAGCCTCAGACAATAGTTATATGATCCTATGCAAGTCACTTAACCCTGTTTGCCTCAGTTTCCTAATCTTTAAAATGATCTAGGGGTGGCCAGGTGGCTCAGCAAGTAAGAGCACCGGCTCCAGTGTCGGGATGACCTGAGGATCAAATCTGGGCTCAGATACTTAGCACCACACCCAGAAATAACTGGCTGTGTAACCTTGAGCAAGTTACTTAACTCTGACTGCTTTAAAAAAAGTGATCTAGAGAAGGAAATGGCAAACCACTCCAGTATCTTTACCAAGAAAACCCCAGATAGGATCACAAAGAATTGGAACCAACCGAAATAACTGAATAACAAGTTGTTAAGAGAAAAGAAGTGCATGTGTTTTAACTTTAATAGTCTGGTATGAACACTATTGTGCTTGACCCGACTTTTGTGGTTTCTTCATATTGTCTTGATTTACTTTGTTATATTCACCATCTGTGTTTTTCTTTTTGCTCTTCTTTCTTCTTTCTATGTTACTCAGTATAAGTCTCCCCACGTTACCTCAAAATCTTTATATTTGCCTTTCCTCATGGCACAGTGAAATTCTATTAAGTTTACAAATCATTATATTTTCACCCAATCCCCAGTAGTTGGCCATGTATTTTGCTCATAGTTTGGTGTTATCATAAGCAATGGCTCTCTATATATTTTTCCTACATATGGGTCTTTTCTTGCTTTAAATAACCTTGCCAACAACTACCATCCCAGTGATAGAGTCTCTGGGACAAAGGGCAAAAACAATTTAGTATTTTTTCTTACATATTTCTAAATTGTTTTCCTGAATAGTTGGATCAATTCACAGTTCCATCAGCAGTGAATTACTGTGCCTGGCCTCCTGCCATCACCCAATCATGGATTTTTCCCATCTTTACTAAATTCATGTGTATCTAATGGTATATCAGGCTTGTTTTGATTTTGATTTGTCTGACTCTCAGTAATTTTTATCATTTTTTTCATTTTGATGATAATTTGTATTATTTTTATTTATTTTATATGTATTTATATTTATTTTGTTAACATTCTTATCTTAATCTTATATATTTGTTTCAATTACCTATAGAATCTGGATTTTAGATTTTAACAAAGATATTTAAAACAAAGTTTTTTTCTCCGGATCCATATCTTTTTTATCTGATAATAAATATATTTATTTTAATGTGAGAACATTTGAGTGTTATTTAATTATAAGAGTCCATTTTGTCTCCTTCTTTTTATATTTCCTGCTGGTTTTCCTCTCTTCACAGTTGTGAAAAAACCTATAATCCTAAGCAAAGTCCTACTCATTGTTTCTTGTACTGAGCTTGGAAAAGCTCAATGTAGAAAGCATTTGTCTTGTGAGGGTATATGTGATGGCCTGGAATGGACCATGGAGTTGGTTAGTACAGCTCCTTTCCATTTTAGAGATGAAGAAATAGCTCCAAGAAATATCTAAAGTGTCAAGCAACTGTTCAGTCTTCTTTTTTTTTTTAAAAGCAATCGGGGGTTAAGTAACTTGCTCAAGGTTACACGGCCAGTTATTTCTGTGTGTTGTGCTAAGTATCTGAGCCCGGATTCAATCCCCAGGTCCTCCTGACACTGGGGCCGGTGCTTTTACTCGCTGAGCCACCTGTCCGCCCCAAACTGCTCAGTCTTTTTCAGTCATATCTGATTATTTGTGACCCCATTCGAGGTTTTCTTGGGAAAGATACTGGAGTGGTTTTCCATTTCTTTCTCCAGTTCATTTTACAGATGAGGAAACTGAGACAAACAGGGTTGAGTGACTTGCCCAGGGTCACACATCTAGTAATTGTCTGAGTCTGGATTTGAACTTAGGCCTTCCTGACTCCGCCTGGCAGTCTATCCACTGCACCATCTAGCTGCTCCATAAAGCAGCTAGGGGGTGCCATAGTTCACAAAGCACTGCTCTTAGAGGTAGGAAGACCAGAGTTCAAATCTCTCCTTAGATTTGATCACATTGGCTGTGTGATCCTGGGCAAGTCATTTAATCTCTGTTTACCTAAGTTTCCTCACCTGTAAAATAGGGATAATACTACCTCTATCTCAAAGGGTGGTTGTCAGAATAAAATGAAATATTTGTGAAATGTTTTTATAAACCTTAAAGTGTTTTACAAATTTGTATCATCATAATTAGTATCCATCTGTGATACATTGAGAAGCAGGGCTAGTTTCCACATAAATTCTTAAAACCTTCAAACTAGAAGGGGTCTTAGAGGTCACTTGGTCCATCCTCCCATCCAATATAAGAATGCTGGGAGCTGGAAGCTGGCTGGTTGACAGGCTTGCCTGGAAGGTCATGACTTTGGGAGACAGCCAGAGGGGCAGATGCAGTCAAAAGAACTTGCCTAATTTTTGCCAACAAATGACCAGCATGTACATTATGAGCCAAATAAGGCACAAAGTTTATGAGTCATTCAAGCACCTTTGGAAGCATTCAGAAAAGAAACTAATCTACGTACCTTACTCACAAATTCACATGCATCTACAATGATCTAGTTTGCTTGAAAAAACATCAAAGAGTAAAATGAGATTCTTTTGCTACATCTCATAATTATGCAGCCTTCCTTGGTAACTAGGGACAGAACCAAGAGGCATCCATGACCAGTAGTCAATAATAAGACTGACTGCCCATAGTGGGCATGATACAGAATCTGTAGGCTTGGGTTTTGCAGTGGATAATTAAGGTTAGGGTAAGGGAGTCTCCCTTCTGCCTGCTTCTCTCAGACTAAACCCACTTCACTCTGCTTACATCAGTTTCTCTTGAGTTGTTTTCTTTCTCATCATTCCTAGCAGAAGTATATTGCTCTAATACATCACTAGTTCACTGTTCCCAATGATAGCCTGTATTTTTATGTATTTCCCTATCCCAATCAATTATTTTTATTATTATTATTGATAATAATAATAACTAGCATTTATGTAGTGCTTTAAGGTTTGCAAAGCACTTTACAAATATCCTAACAACAAACCTGAGAGATAGGTGCTATTATCCCTGATTATTCCCCAGGTGAGGAAACTGAGGCAGAAAGAGGTTAAATGACTTGCCCAGGGTCACACAACCTCTAAGGTTATATCTGATCTCAAGGTGTTCCTGACTTTTAGGTCCAGAGCTTTATCAGTCTTTTGAAGATGACAATTATATATGTTTTTTAAAGATAGGGATTCTGTTTCTATCTAGAAATGGAACTCTCTACATAGAATCAAAGGATCTCCAAGTAGAAGGTTTCCCAAAGCTTTGTAATCAATCAGTATTTCAGACACCAATACCCAAACAAGAATCCCTTTCAGCATGAACTGGAAGACCTTTAGTGACAAGAAACTCACTAACAGCCCATTCCAATTTTGGACAGCTCTAATTGTTAGGACAGGCCATCTAGGTAGCTCAGTGGATAGAGCACCAGGCCTGAAGTCAGAAAGAATCCTCCTTCTGAGTTCAAATATGGCCTCAGACTCAGTAACTGTGTGATCCTAGGCAAGTCACTTAACTCTATTTCCCTCAGTTTACTCATCTGTAAAATGAACTGAAGAAGGAAATGGCAAACCACTTCAAACCCCAAATGGGGTCATGAAGAGTTGTACATGACTTAAAAACAACTGAAAATTTGTTAGGAAATTTCTCCTGACACAAAGTCTCAATTGCCTCTCTGTAACTTCTGCCTATCTCTTCTTAGTTCTACCCTTTGGGGCTAAGGAGAAAAAGTTAAATCCTTCATTCTGGCAACCCTTGAAACACTTGAAGGTACTCATCATGTCTTCACTAAAAGTCTTCTCTTTTCTGGACTGGACTATCCCAGTTTCTTTCCTTGATCCTCCAATGCCATGGACTCAAGTCTCTTGTTCTCTGGACCTGCTACCTCATTAACATGGTACCTAGAAAGTGACATGTAGGACTAAATACAGTACTCCAGATGTTCTCTCACTGGGGCAGAATACAGAGGAGTTGTGATTTCCTTATTCATGGAAGCTATCTGTCCCTTAATGTGATTTTATTTACTTTTATTTTTTCCTACCATGCTATGTCTGTGGAACAACTTTGAATGTTCTTGTGTTTGGGAAATTGATGGATTCTTTGAGTCCAGCTATAGGACTATGTTTTTTGAGTGGACACTCATTCTGCACTAACTGACTAGGAGAACAAATATTTGAAGAAGTTGAGTATGGATTAAATAAATAGATCCACATTCAGGCAAAGTGATTGGCTTAGCACTTAGTATAGGAAGGTACAGAGAAACCTATAGTGACATGAAAGAAGCACAAGAATGAGAGTCCAGAGATCTGGCTGTTCCTCCCAGGTCTACTACTAACTCTACGTGTGCTATTGGTTAATTTGCTCCCCCCCTCTGAGTTTGTTTCCTTATTTATAAAAAGAAGGATTGGGCCAGAAAATCTTCAAGAACACTTCTAAGTTTCACAGTCTATGATTCTATGTTATCATGAAGTTTGTGGAAGTAGTGTGCTGATCAAATTGTTGCAAGGTCAGTCTTTCTTCCTATCCAGTAGGGGAGTACTTTTAGAGGAGAGGCTGAGTATTGAAAAATAAGATATAATAGGCACTTAACTTGTTCATTGATTGATTGATTGATTGAGAATGAAATTGTTTTAGGCATTGGGGATAGCATCAATCTAAGTTTAGAAAGAGACTGAGGAATCATGGGGGATGGTAGGGTTTCCTTTCAGTTAACTTACTTCATTATTTGACCATAACTCATAACAAGGCTTTAAATAACGCAGCTGGGTAGTGTAGTGGATAAAGCACTGAGCTTAGAATCAGGAAGACTCATCTTCATGAGTTCAAATCCAGCTTCAGACACTTACTAGCTGTGTGATCCTAAGCAAGTCACTTAACCCTGTTTGCCTCAGTTTCATCTGTAAAATGAACTGGAGAAGGAAATGGCAAACAACTCTAATATCTTTGCCATGAAAACACCAAATGGGGTTACAAAGAGTTGGAAATAACTCAACAAAAAGCCTTTTAATCTCCCTTCAGTTTCAATCTGTCTTGCCTTCTACATCTCTCTATATGACTCAGTTCCCATATATGTCTATCAGAATCATGTTATTCAAAGCTGGAAAGGATGTAAGAGATCAGCCAGGCCAACTTCTCATTTTACAGTTGAGGAAATTGAGACTTGGAAAGGTTAAGTGATTGGCCTGAAGTTACATAGCCAGCAAGTACCTTGGGTTTGAGATTTGAACCACGATCTTATTTCAAAATTAATACTTTTAACTGCGTATCTCATAAGAGACCTCTGGGACTATGTCGTTTCACCCCACATGGAAGGAAGTCGAGCCTCTCCTCTTTCTCTATCATTCTTTAAATTGTCTATGATAGTGTCTGTCCCATAGTAGGTACTTGATACATAGTGGTCCATTTATTCTCTTTCTCTTTTTTTTCCTATCCATCCAAAGAGGATAATAAGGTATCTTGTTGACCTTGCCAGGTGAACAGTAACTACCAGTGTTAAGTGCTTTGAGATAAACAGAGTCACCCTAGAGAGACACAAAATGTCATGTAGGCAAGCAAGTTTTGGGCTTTAAATATGGAAAGAGTATTACTTAGCACATTATATGGTACATAGTAAGCATTTAATAAATGCTTATTGACCAACTGACTTACTAATAAGCAGAAACCTCATCATCTAGGAGCCTTTGCTACACTCTCTTCCAGTCAGACCTCTGGAAATAAGCCGTTAGATGCATGTGTTGGTGTTTTATGGGCTTGGATTCAGTGTGAGAACTGGTCTCCAAAGAACCACAGACTATAGCTGGGTCAGACACAGAGCACGCTACTTAGAAAGAAAAGCTACCCAGTCCAAGGATAGTTCTGTTGCTCTGTGAACAGCAATGTCACCCCAAACAACTGCCTCAAACACATTGTGTTGGTGCCCGGCAATGTGTGTGTGTGGATGTGTAGAGGGGGAGGAGATATCTTAGTTTCTGGTGTGGTATTCCAGTGAGTATGTATACGGAAATGTCAGCACATGAAGGAAATAAGAACTTGAGGGGGTATGTGTGTGTTTATGTATATATTGGGAGGGCAGGGGAGGGGAGGTGGTATGTATATGTGCATATTTAACATAACAAATAGAAAGCTTCTTAGAGGTTCCATTTCTTGTCTCTGTCTATCCATGAGTTTCCTTTGGGGGCTATCTTTCTTGTCTCTGGGAAGTTAGGTGACCCAATGGATAGAGCCCCCAGCCTGGAATGAGGAAGACTCATCTTCCTGAGTTCAAATCTGGTCTCAGAGACTTACTAGCTGTGTGACCCTGGCCAAGTCACTCAACCCTATTTGCCTCAGTTTCCTTATTTTAAAATGAGCTGAAAAAGGAAATGGCAAACCACTTTAGTATCTCTGCCAAGAAAACTTCAAATGGGGTCACAAAGAGTTGGACATAACTAAAAAACGACTGAAAAATAAATCTTGTCTCTGTCTATACGGGAAGGTCTTTGTTCAGAGGAAGGAATTTTCTTTCTTTCTCTTTTTCAAATTCAATTGCATTTATTATCAGGTCTGCATTTCCTTCCCCCCCCCCCCAAAAAAAAGCAAGAAAAACAAAACCTGTTACATATATCTATATGATCAAGCAAAATAAATTCCCATATTATCCCAGAAAATATGCCCAAACCACACCCTGCATCCATCACCTTTCTATCTAGAGACAGGCAGCATGCTTCTTAATGAGTCCTCTAGGATTACGGTTGGTCGTTGTGTTCAACAGAGATCTCAAGTTTTTCGAAGTTGTTTGCTTTAATATCGTTGCTACTGTATGAATTGTCCTCCTGATGTTGCTCACACTTCATTCATTCTGCATCAGTTAATATAGATATTCCTCGATTTTTCTGAAACCATGAACAAGTGTTTTTCCATCCCAGGCAACTCACACTGCTCTGATTCCATATGTTACCTCCTAGATGGTTTCCCAATTGAGAAAGCCTGAATTGTTTTGAGGGAAGACTAAGAGAGCATTTAGAATCACAGAGTAGGAAGGACCTTAGAGACAGCACTAGATTTGTTGTTAGAGGACCAGGACTCCAAACCAGGGTTTGTTATTAACTGCTAGTGTGACCTTGGACAAATGGGTCTCATTTGTAAAATGAAAGGCTTGAGCTAGATAACCTCATAAGAAAGTCCTTTCCATCCTTGGGATCTTATGGCAGATACAGTACAGATCACAGGATTTCAAACAGGATGCAGAGCTGCATCCTGTGAAACAGGATGAAGCAATCAGGGCTTTGTCCCAGCACAACAAGATAGCTTAGTGAATAGAGGCCTGGGCCTGGAGTCAGTAAAGTTCAAATCTGGCCTTGGACACTTACTAGCTATCTAACCCTGGAGCAAGTCAGTTAACCTTGTTTGCCTCAGTTTCCTGATCTGTAAAATAAGCTGGAAAAGGAAATGACAAACCAGTCTAGTATCTTTGCCAAAAAAAACCCAAATGGGGTCACAAAGAGTCACATGACTTAAAAATGACTGAGTTGGCCAAATTATAAAAGCTCATAGTGCTTAGAGTCTTTCAGTAGCTAGAAACAAGTCAAGAAACATTTATTAATTAAGCGGTTTTTTATTTTTGCAGGGCAGTTGGGGTTAAGCAACTTACCCAAGGTCACACAGCTAGTAAGTGTTAAGTATCTGAGGCCAGATTTGAACTCAGGTCCTCCTGAGTTCAAGGTCCATGCTCTATTCACTGTGCCACCTAGCCATCCCCAGGCATTTTTGAAAACCCTGAGAACACAAAGAAAGATAAAAAAAAATCCCTGCTCTCACGGGGCAAACAATAATATAATATATTAGTGAATATAATATAATATGATATGATATGATACGATACAATATAATACAGCACAACACAACACAACATAATATAATACAATACAATGCAATGCAATACAATACAATACAATACAATATAATATAATGTAATAGTGGAGAATGCAGACAAGATATAGATAGGGCAACCACTACTAGGTCTGTATTCCAAAGAGATAATTAAGAAGGGAAAAGGACCCACATGTGCAAAATATTTAAAGCAGCCCTTTTCATGGTGGCAAAATATTGGAAATCGAAGGGATGCCCATCAATTGTGGAATGGCTGAACAAGCTGTGCTATATGAATGTAATGGAATACTATTGTGCAATAAGAAATTCTGAACAGTTAGATTTCAGAAAATCCTGGAAATACTTGTATGAACTGATGCAAAGTGAAATGAACAGAATGAGGGAAACATTGTGCACAGTATCAGTAACATTGTGTGATGATCAACTATGAATAACTCAGCTTTTCTAGTAACACAATGATCCCAGACAAGTACAAGGAACTCACAAAGGAAAATGCTATCCATATCCAGACAGAGAATTGATGGTCTTTGAATGCACATCAAAAATATATTTTTTTCACTTACTTTATTCTTTCTTTTGGATTTTTTTCATCTGTTTCTTCTTTCACAACTGTGACTATTGTGGAAATATGTTTTACATGATAGCTCATATATATCAAATTGCCTACCATTTTAGGAAGAGGGGAGGGAAGGGATGGAGGGAGAAAAAATTGGAACTCAAAATCTTGTAAAAATGAGTGCTAAAGGGGCGGCCAGGTAGCACAGTGAGTAAGAGCACTGGCTCCAGTGTCAGGACGACCTGGGTCAAATCCGGGCTCAGATACTCAGCACCACACCCAGAAATAACTGGCCATGTAACCTTGAGCAAGTTACTTAACCCAGATTGCTTTAAAAAAAAAAAATGAATGCTAAGGGGCGGCCAGGTAGCACAGCAAGTAAGAGCACCGGCTCCAGTGTCAGGATGACCTGGAGATAGAACCCCGGGCTCAGACACTTAGCACCCACCCAGAAACACCTGGCCGTGTTACCTTGAGCAAGTTACTTAACCCCAATTGCTTAGGGGTGGCCAGGTGGCTCAGCGAGTAAGAGCACCATCTCCAGTGTCGGGATGACCTGGATCAAATCCAGGCTCAGATACTTAGCACCACACCCAGAAATAACTGGCCGTGTAAACTTGAGCAAGTTACTTAATCCCTATTGCTTAAAAAAAAAAATGAATGCTAAAAATTGGCTGGACATGTCATTGGGGGAAAAAGAAAATACTATTTGAGAAATTAAAATAAAATCTCAACAGCCATTTTAAGACCCAAGCCCCTCCCCCCCCCAAAAAAGATGTAGACAGTATAAATTAGATGTAATCCCAGAGGGAAGACACTAAGATTAAGAAGGACCAGGAGGACAAAATGTGAAATTCAAGGAATTGTGGAATTGAATCCTGTAAACTAAAAGGAAACAAACAAATTAATAAATAAAAAAAATTTAAAAAAAGGACCAGGAAAGGCTTTTTGTAGAAGATGAGACTTTAACTAGAGATTTAAAAGGAGATCAAGGAAGCTGTATATGGGATTGTGGGTGGGGGGTGGGAGAGAGAATTCCAGGCATAAGGGACTACCAGGAAAAATGCAGTTTAGAAATGGGATATAGTGTAAAAGGAATAATAAGGAGGTCTGTATCACTGTATCCCACAATATTTGGAGGGGAGTAAGGTTTAAAAGGAGTAAAAATGTAGGAAGGGACCAGATTATAAAAGATTTTAAAGGAAGAGAAAAAGGATGAGAGGAAGACCTGGTTTCCTGGTTCCTAAAATTCCTTTAGCTCTTTGTTCCATAATTATATATGGGAGAGCACACTGCCAAATTCACTCTCAAGTATAAAGGACTGCTCTCAGATCTGTTCCTGAGAGAAGGTTTTTCCAGAAGGGAATGTAGTAGGGATAAAATACAAGGTCAATTTTAAGGATGAAAAAGGGTAGAATGAAAGCACCTAACATCTAACTTCACTTCCTTTAAACAGTTTGGCCCAGAGCCAGCCCCAAAAGATGATGGGTTACTGAATTATCAAGCTCTACCACTCTTTATTTCAATCTTTCACTGAGGTGGTAGGTTGGATTAGCTGGTTTCTTATAGCTCCTTCCATCTTTGAGAATATATGATCTAAAGGTAAAATCCCAATATTGTCTATTTCCTTCCTGGTCCACGTGGTCTGACCAGCAGAGAAGAGGTGAGAAAAGGTTGCAATACAGTGTGATCAAAAGCCCACAGGATTTGGAATCAGAAGGGACCTGAATTTGGATCCTGTCCCTGCTATGTACTCTGTAAATGTAGACAAGCACATAACCTCTCTTGCCTTCATCTTCCAATCTGTAAAATGAAGAGGTTGGACCAGGTTACCTGGAAGGTCTCTTCTACCTCCAAATCCAGGGTGAGATTCCTACCCTGACTCTTGTCGATCTGGAGCAGCTCCCTTCTTCCTCAGGCTCTCCTCTATCTGTCTCTCTCTCTTTCTGTCTCTGTCTCTCTCCCCCTCTCCTTTCTTCCCTTTGCTTTTCAAATGGGCTCTTCAGATCCTCTCTGTATCTTTCCTGTGCTTCTCTCCCAGAATCACATCAAAGAGTCTGACTGCTCTACTGCAAGCCATTGAGTTTCAAAAAAGCAGCATGCTACTCCAGCATTTCCCCTGGGTTGGGCCCCAGTCATAATGGCCTTTCTGTGATTGTGTAGACTTGTACCTGGGTCAGTGAAGTATCATTCCAAAGCCTCAGAGGAGTCTTCTTGTAAGGGCCCTATTGTAGCTGCAGAGAGCCCAGATTTTCTGAGTCAAGGGATGCCACTTCTGTCTGGGAATAGCTTCCTTAAAAAAAAAACACAAAACAGCTATTATCTCACATCTTTTGGAGGAAAAAAGGAGCAGAAATTCTTTCTCCCCCATTTTTCAGATGAGGAAAAAAGGTCCAAAGTGAAATGAGGGGATTGTCCCAAGGTTATGAATCAAAACCACCGTTGGCACCAGAGCTCCTGATATAAGAATGCTCTGTGATATAAGTACTCACTATCACTTTCATACACCATTTGTCTTAGAGCTCAAGGAGGCAGTGAGTTCACCCTCAACCCTGTTGATCTTTGCAGGGACCTAGATAACATTAAACATCACCCACAAGCACCTACAAATTCAACACACTAAATGATTAAACTTTTTCAATTCTTTTCATTCTAAGATATCATTGTTAGCCTATTAGGAGATACTGGAGATGATTGGGGGTAGAAAGTATATTCTCCATTCCTTTTCAGTGTTTCAAGTTCCCTGAGCATTATTCCAGCTAATAGATGAAATTTATAATGAAAATATATAACTGAAAAAAATATTCTGGTTAATAGAGAGTTCATTTTAGTAGGGCATGGCCATGTGTCAAATCGTACTTGGCATCCATTCCCCACTCCCCCATCCTTAAACTATAACCATGCTTATGTACTATGGCAAAATCTCAATTAACCAGGATGCTTCAAGAATGGAGCATCTTGGGTAATTGAATCTGTAAATTGAAGGTTCAGCAGATAGCTCCTTTCCTCTCTTAGTAATTCCACTAAATCTTTTTGTGATGTTTAAGCACCATGCAGAGCTTTGGGGTCATTGTTCCAAGCATCAGTTTTTGTTCCATAGTCCTACAGATAGAGAAATTTTCGATGATTGAACTGTGTTAACTCTGCCCCCCTCCTGGTGGCATGGCCTTCAGAATACAGGGTAACTTAAATGCTTTGTGAGATGAAGATTCAGTGTTGCTTTTATTTCACCACTAGCCTTGTGGCTCATGGAGGGAGGGAGCTGGGATTTGCTCTGAGTCCAACTCAACTCTGTTGATCCTCGAAGGGACCTAAATAACATTAAACACTTCCCACAAGCACACCCTGATACCCCCCTCATCCTACCCTCTACTCGGTGCCCTATTTAGTGTCTGGACAGATCCAATTCTCTCTACTATAACCTTCATTTCAACTTCCTTTGAAAATATACAATGCATACTAATTTATTTGATATACTTCCAGTTTTCCTTAGATGTCCTTAAGATTAAATTTCCCTGAAAAATACAGTTCTCAGTCAATCAGCATGGACTCTTTATCTATTCCCTTTAGTATACTGCCTGCCTATGCATTCCTGGAAATTTGTGTGGCTTTTTAGAAATACATTTCTATAGATTTCAATCAGCTAACTAGCATTTATTAAGAACCTACTGTACACTAGGCAGTATGCTAAGGGCTCAGGATACAAAGACAAAAAATGTTCCCTGTTCTCAAGGAACTTACAGTCCAATGGGAGAGACAGCATGGAAATAAGTATATACAAACAAAGTATATACAGGATAAACTGGAGGTAACCAACAAAGAGAAACACTAGCATTAAGGGGGATCAGAAGGAGCTTTCAATAAAACTTTCCTCGTGGTTTTCCCTCTTTTTCCTAAAATCAGAGTGCAGTAATCTCCTCCCCCAAAACACTGAGTGTTCAGGTTTTTAGGCTGTATATCCATTCCTCCTCAAACAACTGTAGTAGTTCTCAGATCCTCTACTTTCTATGCCTATGTATAAGAAATTGAGAAAGAGGGGCAGCTAGGTGGCACAATGAATAGAGCCCTAGCGCTGGAGTCAGGAGGACCTGAGTTCAAATATGGTCTCAGGCACTTGAACACTTACTAGCTGTGTGACCTTGGGCAAGTCACTCAACCCCAATTGTCCTGCTTTCCCCCTCCAAAAAAAAGGCAAAAAAATTTGAGAAAGAGAAACAGAGTGTCCCTAGGAGGTTCAGAAGTCCAGGGACATGGCAAGGTCACTGGAAAAATGACTAAACTATACTTGTTGTAGGCCAACTCAAAGGGTTGATTTTGTGGTATTTCTTCACTTGGAATTGCAGTATTATGGTATAGACAAAAAAGCATAGGCTCAAAGGTTCTAGGTTCAACCCCTGACTCTGCTACTTGTTATCTATGTAAGAGACAGTCACTAGCATTTTGGGACTCAGTTTCCCCATCTGTATGTGGAGGTCAATCAGGGACATTTCTGATTAACTGATGAGGTAAGCCTCTACCCGGGACTTTGATTGACCCTTTTTATGGAGGACATGGGCATCCTGTTGAGAGAACTGGAGGACCTGCCCATTTGCACAGTATGGATAAGCAGTTGACTCTCAGTAATTAGGTACAATTTAATTTTCCCTGTTGTTGTGAATCATTCCTCCACCCCTTTTGTAAGGCCAAGCAAAGGGAGTTTTTATTACTGTCAACCTGAGTCTCCCTTCTTTTAAAATACATTTTGTTGATACCTTTTGTCTTGGCATCATAATTATTTCAACCTTCCCCTACTCTTGATAGAACCTTCCCTTCAATGGTTTAAAACAATGATGCAAAAATATCCCATAGAGACAAAAAAAGAGATAGAGAGCATTATGAAATGCAAAATGGATAACTTTGATTACATTAAACTGAAAAGTTTTTGTGCAAATAAAGCCAATGTGATCTAGATTAGGAGGGAAGTGGAAAATTGGGAATGAATTTTTACAAACAGTATCTCTGATAAAGGCCTCATTTCTAAAATATAAAGAGAACTGAGTCAAATTTATAAGAATACAAATTATTCCCCAACTGATAAGTGGTCAAAGGATATGAACAGGCAGTTTTCAGAGGAAAAAATTAAAGATATCTATAAGCATATGAAAAAATGCTCTAAATCACTATTTATTAGAGAAATGCAAATCAAAACAACTCTGAGGTACTCTCTGAGTGTACTTCTCACCATCAGATTGGCTAAGATGACAAAACAGGAAAATGTTAAATGCTGGAGAAGATGTAGAAAAATTAGAATACTAATGCATTATTGATGGAGTGGTGAACAGATCCAACCATTCTGGAGAGCAATTTGGAACTATGCCCAAAGGGCTCAGCAATACCACTTCTAGAGATTATAGAAGTGGGAAAAGGGCCCATATATACAAAAATATTTATAGCAACTCTTTTTTGTGGTGGCAAAGAATTGGAAATCAAGGGGATGCCCATCAATTGGGGAGTGGCTAAACAAATTGCGGTATATGAATGTAATGGAATACTATTGTGCTATAAGAAATGAGGAGTAGACAGACTTCACAATAACATATAGAGGCATATATAAACTGATGCTGATTGAGGAGAGCAGAACCAGGAGAACTTTGCACACAATTATAGACACATTATATGTGTGATGACTAACTTTAATAGACTGGACTCCTCTCAGCAATACAAGCTTATAAGGCAACTCCAAAAGACTCATGACGGAAAGGGCTATCCATATCCATAGAAAGAACTATAGAGTCTGAGTGCAGATTGAAGCAAGCTACTTGCTATCTCTCTTTTTTGTTTTGTTTTGGCCCTTCTTTCTCATCGTTCACTCCATTGGTTATAATTCTTCTCTACAACTTGACTAATGTTTAGTGTGAAGGTATTTGTAGAACCTATATTGGATTGCATGCCACCATGGGGAGGGGGAGGGAGGAGGAGTAGGAAGGAGAGAACATTTGGAACTGAAGAGATTGTAGAGCTGAATGTTGCAAACTAAAATTAAATTTAAAAAAAGAAAAGAAAAAAAATATCCCACAGACTGATCACATCTGACAATGGTCACTTCTCTGCCTTGAAGAGAAAGGTATGTTTCAATTTGTTCTCTAGGACCTTCACTGGTTTTTCAATGACCCAGAGTCCAGATTCTCTTTAATGATTTTTCCATTTATATTGTTGTACTTGTGGTATATATTGTTCCCTTGGTGCAGTTCATTTTGCTTGGTATCCATTTATATGCATCTTCATCTGTTTCTCTGAATTTCCTATGTTTATTATGTCTTCACAATAATATTTCATTATGCTTATATACTACAGTCTCTTGAATCATTCCTAAATTGATGGGCACCAACTTTTCTTCCAGTTCATTACTACCCAGGTACTGCCATAAATGTTTTGGTATCTCTTGGACCTTTATTGCTGCTTTTGACTTCCCTGAAGTATATGTCCAATAGTAGAATTGCTTGGTCAAAGGGAATATAGGCAACTTATTTACTTTCATTGCACTATTCCAAACTGTTTTACAGAAAGTTTGGACCACTTCACAATTCCAACAAAGATTCATCAGTATACTTGTCTTCACATACTCTAACACTAAAAAGCAATCAATGAGCATTTATGAAGCACAGGCTACAAGTGCAAATGTTAAACCATTCTTGCCCTCAAAGAGCTTACAATTTTTTTTTTGCTTTTTTTTGGGGGGGGGAGGCAATTGGGGTTAAGTGACTTGCCCAGGGTCACACGGATTTGAACTCAGGTCCTCCTGACTCCAGGGCCAGTGCTCTATTCACTGTGCCACCTACCCGCCCCAAGAGCTTACATTCTAATGAATGAGACAATATCCATATATATACACAGATAAATACTGAACACATTAAAAATGGAAACAGTATAACCTCAAATGAAGGGGAAAAGGCCCTAGCATCATGTGACCAGAAAATTATGTCTCATGCATAAGGGATGACATGAGATGAGTCTTGAGGCCAGGTATTCTTAGTGGTTGTGGTAGTGAAGAGGGAGTACATTCCAAATATGGGAAACAACTTGAGGAAAGACATATGTGAAGGACAACAAGATGAGCAGTTTGGCTAGATTGTAGAGTTTGTAGAAAGGAGTAGTGTAGAAGAAGCTAGAAAGGAAGGGTGAGACAACATTGAAAAGAATTTAAATGCCAAACAGAGGAGTTTGTGTTTGATCCTACACATGATAGGGAGTCACAAGAGTTTCATGAGAAAGGGGGAGGGTGGTAACATGGTCAGATCTGTGCTTTAGGAACATGATTTTGGCAGTTGTGTGGGGAATGGATAGGAATAGGGAGAGGCTTGACCTAGGAAGACCAATTAGGAAGCTATTGCAATAATCCACGGGAAAACAGTCTGAAGTAGAGCGGCAGCTCTATGAATAGAGAGAAGGGGAATTCTATGAGAAATGTGACAAAATTTGATAACTGATTGGGTACATGGGTGACTTAGAATGAAGATTTGGTGATGGCAAGAGCTAATGAGCCTGAGTGACAGAAAGGATGGTGGTTCTCTCATCAGTATCAGAAATTTGGATGAGGGATGGGTTTGGGCATAAAGATATAGGTTTCTCTTTTGAATAGATTGAGTTTGAGATGCCAATATAACATCCAGTTCAAGATCTCCAATAGATAATTTGGTCATCTTTGCCAATTTGCAAGGTTGAAATGAAACCTCAAAGTTATTTAAATTTTCAGTTTTCTTACAATTCGTGACTTGGAGCACATTATCATGTGGCCATTTATAATTAGCAATTCTTTTTGAAACCAGTTTGTTCCTAACCTCTGGCCACTTATGGGGAATGGCTCTTGGTGTTATATATTTGTGTCAATTCCCTGCTTATTTTGGATTTCAGACTTCTATTGATGATATTTGATGCCAGCAATGAAGAATAAACTTAAAAGTGAGTCATGCATATTTTTAATGGAGGACCAATTGTTAAACATTTATCATTATTAAACAGTATGCCCCTGGATGTAAGTATAAGTGCTTTATGTCAGTAATATTGTGTTCACAGAGCTGTCTTAGGAGCTTTGGAGAAGCAATGTATGTGTGTGGGGTGTGGAGAGAGGGGGTGGCCGGGGTCAGGAGAAGTTGAATCTTCATACAAATAGTAATAGCCTGACATATTCCATTAACTTTGGAGACTTCTTGAAGACAGGAACCACGTCTGATATATTTGTGTGTCCCCATTAATCTTTAGAATGTATCTCACACATAGTCCTACCAATAATAACTCACACTTCAGTGACGGTATTTAATATTGTACAGTTTTCCAAGCACTTTTCCCACAGCAGCCTCACGAGATGGGTAGCACAAGTACCATTAAGCCCACATGACTAATGAGGAAACTAAAGACATAGTGGTCATGGGTCACATAACTAGTAAGTGTCAGAGTTAAGGCTCCAACCCTAATCTCCTGACTCCAAGTCAGTGCTAGGTGACTAGTCTGTTTTTCACTCTGGAGGAGAGGAGTGGGTAGATTAGTTAGCCTGTTTTAAAATAAGTAGGTAATTTCCTAGGCACCACTGGTTTACCTCTCTCATTTGGTGGGAGGACAGGGGAGGGTTAAGCTGAAAGGCATATCTCTTATTGGCATAATGGAAAGGTGGAAGAAATTCAGTCCTGATGATAAGGGGTGATTGATGGGTCCAGATGGGCTGAGTTGGGTTGTCACATAGATTTATTGGTGGCAGAATTAGAAGGCTATAAAAAGGCACGAAGGAACTCTTTTTGGAAAGACCAGAAAAAAGACATGGTGTCCTTTTTTAAATCAAAGGGCATACAAGCATTCAGTGATTATGTTCTTGGGTCATTCAATATGGATGACAACATTCCCTGAGCACCCAACAAAGTCAGAGACCTGTGCTATGTCTGCAGAAAGAAGGAAAAAGAAGGAAATGGAATAGTCCCTATGCAAAGGAATCCAATGGTCCAATGGGAGAGATTGTACAGACACAGAATCACAGAATTTGAGAGATGGAAGAGACCTTGGTGGCTATCTAGTCCAATTTATATACACATGAAACATATAAAAGCATTCATGTAACAAACACACACACAAATTTCCACTGCTCCAAGTGAGTTTTCTTTAAATAGATTATTATTGATATCTTTTATTTTTAGATCATGTACATTTTACAATATACCATTTCCCCTACAAGAGCCACCTCTTATAACAAATGATGAAAAAGAAAAAGGTTCAGCAAAACTAATCAATGCATCAAAAAAAAGACTGACATCATTTTCAGAGTTTCATACTCGTATTCACCTATCTCCAAAAAAATTAAGTTAAATTTAAAAAAATAAAGGAAAAGTGACATTTTATATTTCTTCTTTTGGGGATCTGTTACTTTTTAGTCATTTTATGTTATATCATAGAAGGTCAGAGCTGTAAAGGTCACTAGAAGCCCTCTAGTCCAAATGCATAATTTTACAGTTGATGTGCCTCAGAAGTGAATCAGCCACCCAAGGTCAGGCAGCAAGTTTGGAGCAGAGTCAGGACTAAAGCTCCTGCCTTCTGACTCTTTGCCCAGGGCTCTTTCCATTCCCTATTGAATTTTTTGGAGCAGCTCCTCTAAACTTTTTCCTACAATATTCAAACCCTGCCTAGAGTCAACCTCAATTTCTCACTCTCACTCACTACACATATCCAGTCTATTAGCAAACTTGGCTTTTATTTTTACAACATCTTTTTACAATGGCCTTTTGTCTCCATTCACATTTGCCACCACCCTATTTCAAGTGCTCTTTATCTCTTACCTGGACTGTTGCAATAACCTGCTAATTGGTCTTCCTGCCTCCTCCTACTCTATTCCACCCTCCTTTTAATTGACAAAATGATTTTCCTTAAGTATAGTTCTGGCAGTTGTTGGAAGATGGTGTTATGTCAGGACCTAAATGAGACCAGATTCCCCACAAACACCCTGATAACACTCTAAAAAAATTCATTAGAAGAGTAATGATAAAGATAACCATAGAGATTCACCTATAAACACCTTCATCCAGGCCAGGACTGCACAAAAAGACTATTACATTTCCACAGAAGCCCTGAGTGGAGGCAAACTAAGGTAGGTAGAAAGAAAAATGTGGAACAGCCTGGTTCTACAACAGGAGACAGGTCCAGAGCATACCCAGTGTGAAGCACCAGGGGCCCCATTGGTAGCAGGAAATAGGACCTAGCTAGTGTCCAAGTTAGTTGGTACCCAACCCTATATCCATGCAGCCTGAGCCTGAACCACAGCAGGAATCAAGGCTAGGCAATTCCTGCAGAAGACTAGTCCTAGTCTTAGCCACCCAACAAATTCAAGAAAAAGTAGGACCTAATCATGCCATGTAAGAGAATAGGAGCTTAGTTTTTGCCAAGCACAAATCCCCAATCCAGAAAACAAGCACAGATATATGAGTAAACAGAAGAAAACATCTAACATAATCAAGAAATACCTCAGATGATTCCAAAGGATCCATGATGAAAAAGTCTGTCCACCTCTAGAGAGAAAACTGATGAACTCTGAATGCAAATTAAAGCATGCTTTTTAAACTTTTAAAAATTTCTTGCTTTTTCTGTTTGTGATTTCCCTTTGCTACATGGCTAATAAGAAAATATATTTTGCATGTCTTCACATGTATAATCAATATCAAATTGTCTTCTCCAGGAAGGGGAAGGGGTGGGTTGGAGGGAGAGAATTTAGAAATAAAAAAATTTTTAATGAAAAAAGTTTTTTTTTTTTAATAAGTAATGTGGGGGGTGCAGCTAGGTGGCTCAGTAAATAGAGCACCGGCCCTGGAGTCAGGAGGATCTAAGTTCAAATCCAGCCTCAGACACTTAATACTTACTAGCCATATAACTTGGGTAAGTCACTTAACCCCTATTGCCCTGCCTTCCCCCCTCCAAAAAAAACCCCAAGTAATTGGGAAATATTTAATGAAATATATGTATGTATATGTGTATGACATGTATACATTATACTTATACACACACATACACAGAAAGACCTCAAGAGTTCCTACAAAATATAATACATATGGAGAAAAATATGGCAAGAACAAGTAATACCTTAGAACAGATAGTGTGACTTACTAGCCGTGTGACCTTGGGCAAGTTACTTAACCCCGATTGCCCCTCCAAAAAAAAAAAGAACATATAGTGATAACTCTTACCCAAGAATTGAACTCCCATGGGACGGCCAGGTGGCTGAGCGAGTAAGAGTACTGGCTCCAGTGTTGGGATGACCTGGAGATCAAATCCTGGGCTCAGACATTCAGCACCACATCCAGAAATAACTGGCCGTGTAACCTTGAGCAAGTTACTTAACCCCGATTGCTTAAAAAAAAAAAAAGAATTGAACTCCCTGAAAATTATAATGAGCAAAGTAGAAAATAACTCCTTAAGACAACAAGAAATAGTAAGACAACATTTAAAACACAGGTTTGACTACATCACTCCCACCATTACTCTTTCCTCAAACCCCAACTCAGGAAATCCCAATGATTCACAAAATAAGATATAGAACCATCTGTTTGTCATTTAAAGCCCTCCAAAACCTGGTCCCATCTTCCTCTTTTAGTCTTCTGCTCTTTATGCCCCTCTGCTTACTTTATAATCCAGCTACAGTAGTCTACTTGCTATTCCTTGATACCTTTCATCTCCATGCCTTTGTATTGGCTGGCCCCTAAACTTGGATGCTTTCCTTTATCACCTCTACATCTTAGCTTCATTCAATACTCAACCCAAATCTCACTTTCTACAAGAGGCCTTTCCTGGTTCGATTATCTTACATCTGTATATATCTTGCTTGTACCTAGTTACAGAATTTACATGTCTCCCCCATTAGAATATGAACTCCTTCAGGGCAGAGCCTCTTTTTGCTTTTCTTTATCTGCCAAGGTTTTCCCACAGTATCTCAGATGTAACCATACCATTGTCTCCATATGTCTTGACCATGCTTTACTGAGATGATTAAGGCTACCTGTGTGAGCATCTTCATTGTTTCTCTTCTATTCCCTTCATCACCCCAGAATTTTGTTGTATATTCAATCTCTCTTATGCACTGACTGTAGCATGGACTTGGAGACAGGAGCTGTTGTTGTTGTTCAGTCATTTCAGTCCCATCCAACACTTCATGACCCTGTTTGAGGTTTTCTTGGCAAAGATACTGGAGTGGTTTGCCATTTCCTCCTCCAGCTCATTTTACAGATGAGGAAACTAAGGCAAACAGGGTTAAGTGACTTGACCAGAGTCACACAGCTAGTAAGTGTCTGAGGTCAGGTTTGAACTCAAAAAGATGAGTCTTCTTGACTCCAGGCTTGGCACTCTATCCACCATGTCACCTATCTGCCCATCGCCTACTCCCTGAATCAGAAGACTCAGATTCAAATCTTGAAGTTCTTACTAGCTGTATGACTTTGGACCTCAGTTTCCCTAGCTATAAACTAAAGGAGTTGGACCAGATGATCTTTAAGATTCTTTCTAGAACTAAAATATCTGTCTCTTCCTTTCCCCTGGTCTCAGTGAATGAAGGAGCCATCTTCCTTGCCAAGGCTAACTCTTCCACCTGTAACTTTGACCTCAAATCCTCCTACCTCCTACATGACCCTGCTCCATCAGTTATGCCCTTGTCTTTCAAATATCTTCAGTTTTTTTCATTCCATTGGATCATTTCCCTCTGCCTATAGATATGATTAGATCTTCCCAATCCTAGAAAGCCCCTTGCTATTCACCCATCTTGGTCCTTCCCTTCATTAACAAATTTCTAGAAAGAGTAGTTCATGTACATAGCATCTATATCTTCAATACTCACTCCCTCTTTGACCAGTTCTTTCCATCTGCTTCTGATCCCTTTACATAAATGTTTTCTGGTTTATCAACTGCTTTCTAAGCCAAGACTTCTTAATTTGATTTCCATGGACCCCTGAGAATTCTGTGGATATATTTAAGATGATTTGTGAACTTGAATATGCATGTGTGTATGCATATGTATGTATATATGTACTATGTATGTATACACACATTTATGTATGTATATATCTTTATTTTTACTGAATTCTGGTTTCCTTTATAATCCTATGTATTTTGTTTTATGCATTAAAAACATGATTCTGAGAAAGGCTTCATAGGCTTCACAAAAAGACCAAAGGGGTCCATGACACCAAAAAGATTAAGAACTCCTTTTCTAGACCCTTTTGCTGTCTCCATTCTTCTTGACTTTCTACCATATTGACTGAAAACTCACATTAATATGAAGCCTCAAGAGTCTGCAAAGCATTTTCCTTCCAACAAACCCATAAGAGAGATAGGGCAAGTGTTTTTGTCATTTTACAGGTGAGGAAATTTGGTGTCTGAATGGCTAAGGGATTCATCTATGTTCACACAGCTAAGTGTGTAAAACACTATTTGAACCCACATTGACCAGACTCCAAACACAGTGCCCTATGCACTGCATCCAGCTCTCATTTTATAGTTGAGGCAAGGGAAGTCCCGGAATATTAAATGACTTTCCATTAAATCACACAAGTAGTAAACTGAAATTCAAACTAAGGTCCTAAGGCTTTGAATCCTGTGTTTCTTGAGTTCTTCCATCCACCTATTATCCTGTCATTTAAACAGTCTCACAATCTGGCCCCAACTAATCTTTCCAGGCTAGTGTACATGTAGGCAGGGCAGCTAGGTAGCAGAATGGGTAGAATACTTGGAGACAGGGAGATTCATCTTCCTGAATTAAAATCTGGCCCCAGACACTTATTAACCATGTGTCCCTAGGCAAATCACTTAACCCTGTTTGCCTCAGTTTCCTCATCTGTAAAATGAGCTGGAGAAAGAAATGGCAAACTACTTCAGTGTCTCTGCCAGAAAACCCTGAATGGGGTCATGAAAGGTCAGACATGACTGAAATGACTGAACATGTGTTCCTACACATGCCCCTCTGTGTTGTGAGACTCAAATGAGATAATGGATAGAAAACACTTTGAAAACCTTAAAAGACCAATTATTGTTATTTAGCCTTCAGTCACCAGGCTGAGAGTATGGTGATGATTTCATTCTCTGAGTTTTCTCCTGAATTCCTGCTGGGCTCCTGCAGTGTTTATAGAACAATACTGGCAGAGTGTATGCATGTATACTTCTAAAGTTTAATTTGCATTATTAACACTTTTTAAAGTCTAGACAATCAACAAAACGATAAATCAAGCCCTGATTGGTAACTTGCCCATTTCTGAGGTGTGACACTGAACTCTTAAGTGCATTAGAGCTGGCTTCAGCCCACCTACCTTCCATAGTAGCTTCTTCCTTAACAATTAGAGTAAGAGGAGTTCCTAGTTGGGTCTGGATGATAACCTGTCAGGCATTTCATAGTGGAGACACATTCTTGGGTATGGGTTGGATTAGATGGATGAGATGATTGCTAAAGTCCCTGTGAACTCTAACATTTTGTGGTTGCATGATTCAGTGGAAATGTCAAATCTCACTTCTGACAATGACTAGCTCTCTGTGATCTTGGTCAATCATCTGTATGATGTCAGAGGATCTGTTTTTGAATCCCGACTGCCATTTACTAACTGTATGACTTTGGGCCAGTAACTTCTCTGGGCCTCTCTTTCCTTATCTACAAAAAGGAGGGGGTTAGGCTAGATGGTCTCTAAGGCCCCTTCTAACCCTCAATTCTTCATCTGGTCATTCCCTTTGCATATAAATATCTTAGTATTTGAAGGGACATCATCTGATCTAAACCAGACCTGATCAAGAATTCCTTCTATACAATACCTTACAGGAGTCAACTTTCCTTGAAGCCCTCCTGTGGAGGCCTGTGCCTCCACAGCATAATGGGAGCACTCCCATTGTGAGCAGGTTTTTCCATACATTCTATAGATAGCCACCTCACTAACTTCTACCTATGCTCCTGTTTTGTCCTTTGGGGTCAAACAAATATAAGGTGTACCAAAAGTCCTAAGGATTTTAGGACACACTGTATAGTTTCTCTTTCTCATGACAGCCCTTCCAAGTTTTGAGTTCAGCCATAATATATGACCTAAGGCTTCTTTACTCCAGGTTAAGTATGTGTTAAACTATGTTTAAGCATGCCTCATTTCCCCCATGCAGATTTTGAGTTCTGGGAAAGCAGAGACTATGTTGCCACTCAGTCTTCACATGAGGGGCAGCTAGGTGCTACAGTGGATAGAATGATAGGCCTGAAGTTGGGAAGACATCTTCCTAAGTTCAAATTTGCCTCACACATACTGGTAACCCCGGTCAAGTCACTTAACCCTGTTTGCCTCAGTTCCTCATCTGTGAAATGAGATGGAGGAGGAAATGTGCAAACACTCCAGTATCTTTGCCAAGAAAACCCCAAGTTGGGCAGGGTTGCAAGAACTGAACAACAAAATGATTCGCATTTTAGAATGCTAGAATAGTAAAGCGAGAAGGGACCTTGGGGGTCAATGAATTGAGTCCCCTCATTTTACAGATAAAGAAACTGAGGCTGGGGGAGTTAATTAATTTGCCCAAGATAACAGAGCCAGTAAGTGTCTGAGGCACTAATTGAACTCGTCTTTCTGATTCCAAGACCAGCATTCATAGAACTCTAAGTCTAGAGTCAGGAAGTCTTGAGTTCAAATCCTCTCTCATATATTTCCTAGCTGTGTGACCCTGGGTAAGTCACTTAATGTCTGTCTGTTTCAGTTTCCTTATCTGTAAAATGGGGGTAGTAATAGCACCTACCTTCAGGGTTGTTGTGAGGATCAAATTCGATAGTATTTGTAAAGCATTTAGCCCAGTGCCAGCATATAGTAGATGCTTAGTAATTGGTTGTTCCCTTCCTCAGATCTTCAGTATATGGCTCTGAGTAGCTGCTTCTTGCTAGGGGAACATAGTGGGATTCAATGGTGTGATACAGTAGACAGAAAAGCTCATGGGATGAACCCTCAGAGTGGAGGGCCACCAGGCTGCCTCAGGAGGAACTAATCAGGGAGGGGAAATGAAACAGACTAAAGCTTCCTACGGGATGAGCAGTTGCTATACTTCCAGGCTGGGTGAAATGCAGAGAGGAAGGAAGGAAGGAAGGAAGCGGAGAGAAGGAGAGAGAAAGAAAAAGCTCCCCTAGCAAGAAAAAGCATTCTTCCTATTGTTCTCTTGTGGGCACTTGGGTCCTGTCAGTATTCCTGGTCCCGTCCTTCCCTCCTTTCCCTCTCCCAATCTTCAGACTTTGAGCTCTAGGCAAGCAGGGGCTGTGTTTATCATCTTTTGCATCACAGAGAGGGGCTCTGTCTCAAGCCAGCCCTCACTGAATCACTGATGTCAGTTAGTAGTGCCCAGAAGCAGCAGGAGCTCTAATTCCTCCCTGGGTCAGGGACAGAGGGCTGTGGATGGGATCTGGTGGATTGTGAGTAGGCCAAATGTAGTCATTCATGAGAAACTGTGGGTGTAATCAAAGCCACTTTATTTCTTAAACAATAGAAACAAATAGAACAGCAATCACAGAAAGGAAATAGCAGGACCAGCAGGGAGCCCACAGATCCAAAGAACTGTGAAATGGTGTAAGTGAATGACAGCAGCATGATCAGGGATGCTTTTGGATGTTTGGGTCCCCTTCTGAAGCTCGTCATTTAGGGTTTCAGCAAACTAGCTTTCTGGGTCACTGTCCTTTCAGGACTAGGCATTCTCTGGGCATTCTATTAGTGATCTCTAAGGCTCTCTTCCAAAGCCTTCATTTTATAGATGAGGCAAGAAAAGTTTAAAGAAGAAAGTGACTTGACCAAGATCACAGAGAGCTAGTCATTTTCAGAAGTGAGATCTGAAATGAGGGACCCCCCCCCCAGCTCCAAAGCTAGTATTCTTCCTATTGTCCCTGGCTACCTTTGATGGGCAAAAATTTGATCAATCTGATAGCAGAAGGCTATGCCATGAGCCCTTTCAGAAGTCATGCACTTGGAGGCAGAATTATGAAGAGTAGGTGGCATCAGGTAAGCTGAGGTTAAGAAAACCTTGCTTTTAACCCAGAAAGGCTCTTTGAAAAGAACTGGGAATTTGGAAAGGAAAGGAGGACAGGTCAGGAAACAAGACTTCAAATACTGATTTTGCATGAACCTTGGGCCAATTTCCCACTCTGTAAAAGGGGGAAGATGAGGGTATTGAATGAAAGAATCCCTAAGATCTCTCCCAGCTTGGAAAATCTAATGATTCTTCTCACCCCTTCTACCAACTATCCTTATTCATGGATGTGGTAGGAAAAGCTGGTTGATAGGATTCATGATTGACAGAAGATAGTTGGGGAGTCACGGGTTAAAAGTCTGGGGCACTGCATGGGGAGGGGTGGTTTTAGCTCAATTGAATAGAGCTGTTGTAGTTCATTGAAAATATTTGGATTTCAAGTTGTAGAACCAGAGTTCGAATCTCAGCTCTGTAGCTTACTACCTTCTAGACTTTGTCCCTCTAGTTCTCATCTTTAGGAGGAGGGAGTTGGCTTAGGTAACTTCCAATCTAGCTCTCTTTCCTCCTCTGAACCAATGACCTGAGAAACTCTCTCTTCAGTTCTGTCATTGCTGTTCTGGTCTCTGAGCCTGGGTCCTTATTGCTTTCTTACAAAGAGGGGTATCTGGATGAAGATCAGCATGGCTAATGGCTTTGGGAGAGCTGCAGTCCAGCCTGTCAGACCAGCTTCCATTGTCACACAAGCTCGAACTCTTACCACCTCTCCCTGCTTAAGCCCAGACCTAACACGTCTGATTGACTTAGGTCTCTGCAATCTTACGGAGGACAGCTTCAGCTGAAAAGGCCTCTCTGCTCACCATCAATCCCACTCCTCACAGACACCATCCCCTACGTCATTCACTCCAGTCATGGAAATAAATACTGATCTGAGGACCTAGAATCTGAAAAAGAGACTCCCACCACAAGTCACATAGAATTGCAAAATGAATAGCAGTCAAGTACCCTTCCTTCTTTTTCTTTTAATTCAATTGAAATTCTTCTTCATGGGATTCCTCAACAGTGGGGCCGGGGAAAGTTGGGACCAGAAAAGGCAGGAGGAGGTGGGGAAGAGGTTCAGGGAGGACCTGCCTGTGTTTGCTGTAGGCAAGCACTCTGACTCTCCATTCCAGAGGTCTCTGAGGGAAAGGGGGAGGAGTGGAGGGAAGGAGCAGCTCAGCAGGGAGTTGAGCCAGCCTCAGCTTGATTTAGGGGTTGTTTCAATCATCCCAGCAGGAGGGATGGAGAGAGATGGCAACAACTAAACTCCACGACTCCTCTTTGGGGGAGCACAAGCCCTGGGGTGGCTCTGCTGTTTGTCCCTCAGTTGAGAGCAGGAACAGCCATCAGTGTTATCTGGGAATCATCTGGGGGCTGCATGATGTCACATTGATTCTTAAGAAACATAGCATGTTAATGCTACATTGCCTGTTGTACATGTTGAATTGTGGATCCCTGAATGTCAGATAGTAAGAGCTTAATGAATGTTTGTTGAATGGATAAGAGCCTGGGCATTTCAATCAGTGACTTGTGTGAAGACATAAATGGCATGCACACCAAATCCGTGGACACCAAGCTGGAAGGGACAGCAGGCCTCTTGGGTGACATAGTTTGAATGTAAAAATATCTCTGCAGGCTAGGAAGGGCTGAATCTAATGATATGGAATTTAATGGTGATAAATGTAAAGCCTATGTGGGTTCAAAAAATCAGCTACTCAAGTACAAGATGGAGAAGTTGTGGCATGAGGGGAGTTAAGATGACAGCTAGCTAGCCAAATTGACCTATGTGGTTATAGTGGATTACATATTTATTGGGATTCAGTGGTGTGACACAATAGACAGAAAGGCTCCTGTGATGAACCCTTGGAGTGGAGGGCCACCAGGCTGCCTGAGGAGGAACAAATCAGGTAAAGGAAATGAAACAGATTAAAGCTTCCTATGAGCAGTTGCCATACTTCCAGGCTGGGTGAAATGCAGAGAGGAAGGAAGGAAGGGGAGAGAGGGAGAGAGAAAGAAAAAGGAGGAAAGACAGAAGGGAAAGAAAGAAGAGGAAGGAAGGAAAGCAGGTTAATGGGATTGATAGGTATATAGTGTATTTAAGAAACTTATAGTGTTCAGAATGAAGGAGGTATGACTACCATTGCCCTCTGTCTTGGTCAAATTACATCTAGAATATTATTTTAAATTCTAGGCATAGTGTTTTAGGTAAGACTTGACCATCAACAAAGTACACACCTCTCAAATTTTCTCTATAATATTTACCCTCTCAAGTGCTGGGTACCTTCATTTCTGTCCCTCTTTCCCCAACCCCCAGCTTCCTTCCAGGTAAAATATTGTCTTCCTCTATTAGAATATAAGCTCATTGAGGGCAGGGACTAGACTTCCTGCTTATATCTGAATTGTTTTTTTTTAATCAAATGCTTTATTAACTTCTGGTTTACATCATTCATTTCCACAAGATTTTGAGTCACAAATTTTCTCCCCATTTTTCTCCTACCCACCACCCCAAAATAGTGATCCCACTGGATATCCCCTCCTCCAATCTACTCTCTCCCATATCTTCTCCCATACCCCCTCCAACTTTCCAGTAGGGCACAGTAGATCTCTATGCCCCAGTGCATGTATATCTTATTTCCCAGTTTCATGTAAAATAATATTAATAACAGAATATATGTATTTTTTAAAAATTTGATTTTAAAACTTTGAATTCCACATTCATTCCCTTCTTCTCTTGTCACCCACCCTTATTACTGGGAAGATATGCAATTCAGTATAGGTTATACATGTGTAGCTATGCAAAACATTTCCATGGTGGATATATTGTAAAAGACTGATTATATTTCCCTCCCTTCCATCCCACCTCCCACTTGTTCTATTCTCTTTGATCCTGTCCCTTGTCAAAAGTGGATGCTTTCAACTTCCCTCCCCCCGCCCAGCCTTCCCTTCCATCATCCCCCCTTTCATCCCCTTCCCCCCTACTCTCCTGTAGGGTGAGATACCCTATTTAGTGTGTATGTCATTCCCTCCCTAAGCTAAATTCAATGAGAATAAGATTGACCCATTCCCTTTTGCCTTCCTGTTCTTTCCCTCTGTTGTAACCATTTTCCCTTGCCTCTTCTATATGATATAGTTTACTCCATTGTCTCTCCCTGTTTCCTCTCATTATATTTCTCTCTCACCTCTTAATTTCACCCTTTTAAGTATCATCCCTTTCTATTAAATTAGTCCTGTGCCCTCTATGTATACCTGTACACATATATACACACATTCACATATGTATCCATATGCCCATATACCCTTCTATATAGACATATATGTATCTATGTATGTGTGTGTGTGTGTGTGTGTATACACACACACACACACACACACACATTTCTATTCCCGTCAAATATTCTCATACTGAGAAAATTTTCATCAGTTACAATTATCGGTTTTCCATGCAGGGATGTAAATAGTTCAATTTTGATAAGTTCCTTATGATTTCTTTTCCCTGTTTACCTTCTCATGCTTCTTGTATCTGAATGTCAAATTTTCTATCCAACTCTGGTTTTTTCAGCAAAAATGCTTGAAAGTCCTCTATTCCACTGAATGACCATATTTTCTCCTGAAACATGATACTCAGTTTTGTTGGGTAGGTGATTATTGGTTTTAATCCCAGCTCCTTTGACCTCTGGAATATTTTATTCCAAGCCCTTCGGTTGCTCAGTGTAGAAGCTGCCAGATCCTATGTTATCCTGATTGTGTTTCCACAATATTCAAATTGTTTCTTCCTGGCTTCTCCTAATATTTTCTCCTTTATTAACTTTATCTGGGAATTCCAGAATCTGGCTATAATATTCCTAGTTTTCTTTTTGGAATCTTTTTCAGGAGGTAATAGGTGGATTCTTTCAACCTCTATTTTGCCCTCTGGTTCTAAAACATCAGTGCAAATTTCCTTGAGAATTTCTTGAAGGATGATTTCTACGTTCTTTTTTTGATCGTGGCTTTCAGGTAGTCCAATAATTTTTAAATTATCTCTCCTGTATCTATTTTCCAGGTCAGTGGTTTTCCCAATGAGATATTTCACATTGCCTTCTATTTTTTCATTTGTTTGGATCTGTTTATTAGTATCTTGATTTCTCATAAAGTCACTAGCTTCCATTTGGTCCAATCCAATTCTGAAGGAATGATTCTCTTCAGTGAGCTTTTGAGATTCTTTTTCCATCTGGGAAATTTGACTTTTTAGGGCATTCTTCCCCTCATTGCCTTTTTGAGCCTCTTTTGCCATTTGAGTTAGTCAATTTTTTAAGGTGTTATTTTCTTCGGTCAGGTTGTTGACTCTCATTTCATAATTTTCTTGTATTATTCTCATTTCTCTTCCCAATTTTTCCTCCACTTCTCTTATTTGCTTTTCAAAATCCTTCTTAAGGTGCTCTATGGCCTGTAACCAGTTTGTATTTTTCTTGGAAGCTTTTGGTTCAGTAGTTCTGTCTTCACTGTCTTCCTCCTGTTCCTTGCTTTGATCCTTTTTGTCCCCCAAATAGGAGTGTAATATTGGACTGCTCTCTTTGCTTTGTTTCCTTTGCCTGCTCATGTTGCCACTCAATAACTTGACTTTTGGGCTTTTTGCCACAGTAGGACTCTGCTACCAGAGAGGGGAGCTTCGTCCCAATCACTGGGGTTTTCTCAGCTGCCTAAGGTATTAGTTGGGTGCTCTCTCTCAAGCCTCCACATGGTCTGGCAAGCTGGTTGCACACCCCAGGACCTCCACCCTAGACTGCAATCCAAATCCAAGCAGGTTAAAGCAAGAGTGATTACCCCTCATACTTGTCTCTTGGTCCCCCTACAATCTGCAGGCCAGGAGCCAAGCTGCCAGGTGGCAGTGGCTGCACAGCTGCTGCACCTCAGCTGCTTCTCGCCCTGGGTGCAAAGGCTGACCACACTCCCCAACTACTGGATCCCAAAGTCCGCACTGCACTGACCTCTCACTTTGTCCTTAGCATCTATGGGTTGATAATTCTGGAAACCACCACAGTTGCTGGAGATCTGAAGTCCTTCCAGCCGGTGGCTGGTCAGTTTGCCCTGAGGCTAAAACCTTAGGCTCCCAGAAAACTGTGCTGGCCGATCCCTGCTGGCCTGCCAGGTTGTCCTCAGCAGGAAGTTAGCTTCTCTGGGTCATTTTGTGGGTTCTGTAGCTCCAAAGTTTGTTCAGAGTCACCTTTTACATGAATTGGGGACAGCCCTGCAGAAGTCCCATTTCTACTCCTCTATCTTGACTCTGCTCCCTTATATCTGAATTCTTAGCACTTACTGGAGCCAGTCATTCCCAGCACAATGCCTGGCATAGTACACACTTAATAAATGCTTGCTGACTGACTTGTGGATTTGGTTGAATTCAGAAAAGAGTAACTAACTAATATGGGAAAGGGATCCAAAGTCATGCCACAAAAGGCTCAATTAAAGCAATTAGGAATGTTCAGCCTGGAAAAGAGAAAATTTTAAGGATTTAAAATAGTTATATAGTGTTTTAAGCATAACAAAAACTTCTAGCAACAATCCTATGACTTTGGCAGCACAAGTATTAACATCCTAATTTGACTGATGAGGAAGTAAACTCTATGATGTGTCCATTTCACAAAATGTATTATTAGAGTTAGTCCTGGAATTTGAAAGCAGGTCTCTTTCCTACCATACTCTGCATGAAGAAACAATCTCTGTCTCTGTGTATTTGAAAGGTCATCATTTATGAGAATGATTAGACTTGTCTGCTTGGTCTCAGCTGGCAGAAGCAGGAGAAATGGGTAGCATTACAGAAAGGCAGATTTCAGCTTTTTATTAGGAAAAATTTTTTGGATAAAATGGAAAGGGCTACCTAATGAGGCAATGAGCTCCTTATCATGGAAGGTAGTCAAATAGAGGTTGAGTAACCCCTCATTGGAGATAACATAGAAGGTATTGTACAATCCATTAAAAAACTTAGCAAATATTTATTATGTGTCTACCAGGTGCAAAACACTCTGTTAGGTGCTAAGGAAGTTAAAGAGCTTCAAATCCAACCCCAGACACATCTTAGTTCTGAGTCACTTAACTTCTCTTTATCTTAGTTGCATCAGCTATAAAATGAGGAGAAATAATCGTACGGACTTCTCAGGGCTGTGAGGATTAAATGAGATAATATTTGTAAAGCATCTATCACATGCCTGGCACATTGTAGGTGTGTAGTAAATGTTCTTTTCTTTATTAACCCTCTTTATTAAATTATTAAGACCTTTTAACCAAGTTAAGTGATTAGACACAAACATTGCTAATTATAGTTTATGATGTTACATAATTAGGAGGGTCTGAAAGGAACAAAGCAAGTGCTATGTGAATATTCCAAAGGGGATAAACTCATTCCTGATACTGGGATTCAGGAAGGCTTCATGGAGAAAAGTTACTAATAAGCTGATATTTTAGTGGATATGTAGAAATTCAGTAGGAAAAGGAAGAAGAGAGTTCGATGCAATTGAATATAACAAGCAAAGATATTTGTTCAGTAAATTAAAGGGCATGCTGAAAGGATATAGAGTTATCCAATTTAGCTGGAGTGAAGAATACATGAAAGGAAATCATGGGATCTAGGACAGGTGGGCCTTGACTCCTGGGCAGAGGAGTTTGAAATGTTGTTGTTTGGTTGTTTCAGTCATGTCCAACTTCTTATAACCCCATTTGGGGTTTTCTCGGTAGAGATTACTGGAGTGATTTGCCATTTCCTTCTCCAGCTCATTTTACAGATGAGGAAACTGAGGCAAAAAGGGTTAAGTGACTTGCCCAGGGTCACACAGTGTGTCTGAGGCCAGATCTGAATTTATGAAGATGAGTCTTCCTGATTTCATGCCCAACACTATATCCACTGTGCAACCTGCCCAATTGTTTGAAATGTACTCAGTAGAAAACAGGGAGGCAATGAGATTTTTGAGCAGAGTCCTCACAAGCAGATCTATGTACAAAGGTTATTTTGGCAGCAGTATAAAGGATGAACTGAACAAAGTGAGATAAGGAAGGTATGCATGCCTCTTAGGAAATTGCTACAGTCATCCAGGTAAGTGGTAGCACCACCTTCAAAAGATATCGACAGTCTAAAATGCCACCCGGATCTAGGATGCTATCTGATAGGGATGAAAAGTTAAGTCTTAAGTTCAAGAAATAGCCTTGCAAGTACAAGAGGGGACAGGCATGGATTGACAGCAGTTCATTTGGAAAAAAAAAAATATGATTTGGGGTTTTTAATGGTTTGCAAGTTCAATATCAATCAACATTGTGAAATGGCAGTCAGGAAAAAAACCAAAAGCTAATGTACTATGAGGCTTCTTGAAGAAAAACAAGATGAATGTGTGGGGCTCTGTTCCACATCTGGTACCATGGATCACGCAGAGCCTGAGGGTTCAAACAAACAATTCATTTAATAAAATATATTCTAAATACCCATCCAGCCTCAAGCAGCTTAGGAAGATAAAAATAGATAAAAGCTGTGGGTAGGAAGGTTAAAAGTGTCAGGAAGGAGGTTGGGGGTGGAAAAGTCCTAAAATCGGCTTTGTCTTCTCTTTGCCCAAAGGGTCTACAGCTGAGTCCCAGATCAATCCACCTTGAGCACAAAGTTAATGCAAACTGGCTCCCTTGCTTACAAGAGTCCTGGTGGGTGTTAAGAGAGAGACATGAGAGAGAGACGAGAGAGAGACAGAGAGAGAGAGAGAGACAGAGAGAGAGAGAGAGAGAGAGACAGAGAGA
>NW_027187376.1:2782449-2782608 GCF_028583685.1 Petaurus breviceps papuanus
TCTATTTTTAAACTCTTGCCAGGTTCTAGTTCTATGGAAGATGAGGGAGGGAGACAGAAATGGATGGATAGAAACAGAGAGGAAGAAACAGAGACAAAAGATAGAGATACGGAGACAGAAAGAGATAGGGACAGAGATACAGAGATAGGGACAGAGATA